>NC_080186.1:203310855-203610855 GCF_030028045.1 Hippopotamus amphibius kiboko | reverse complement strand
TATCTGGTTCTTAATATCTCTTGGGACAAATGTGTTTTGGCTTCTCCCAATATAGCTACTACATATTTACCTTTCTATTTCTCTCTTCTTTCTCCCTTAATCTCTATCTAATTTTCCTTCCGAAAGTGAAATATTTGTGTGTATATGTTTGTATGCACATTTATTTTTAGCTTTATTGAAGTATAATTGACAAACAAATTTGTAAAGTGCATAATGTGATGGTTTGATATATGTATAGGTTGTGAAAGGATTCCCACAGTCAACTAAATTATTATATCCATCACCTCACATATTTTCCTTTCCTCCCCCCCAAGAGTCCACATATAAGTGATACCATGATGCAGTATTTATCTTTCTTTGTCTGATTTATTTCAGTTAGCATAATGCTCTCCAGGTTTATCCATGCTGTCACAAATGACAGGATTTCCATCTTTTTTAAGGCTGAATATTCCACTGTATTTGTGTGTGTATGTGTGTATAAAATACTATTTTTTATACATATATGTATATATACAGATATATGTAACTTTTTTTAATGATTCATCCATCGACAGACATCTACTTATTTCCATACCTTAGTTATTGTGAATAATGCTGCAATGAACATGTGAGCACAGATATCTCTTTGAGATAATAATTTCTTTTGCTTCAGATATACTGTATACCCAGAAGTGGGATTGCTGAATCATATAGTAGTTCTAGTTTTAATTTCTTGAGGAACCTCCATGCTGTCCAGAGGTAAATTATTTTTAAAATAACGTAAATGTGTGTGATATGCAGAAATTCCATCTGATAAGAACATTAATTAGCCTAAGAAGGGACTTATATTTATTATATGTCAATCTAGAATGCCCCACCCTCAGGCCTTCACATGGCTACCTTCTTTTTGCCATTCATATCTCAACTCACATCATGTCTTTTCTGAGGTCTTTCCTAGCCACCAAAAATAGAGTAGCTGCCTCCTCATACTCTGCTAAAATCACAGATAAATTCTGTCCACCAGTCTAGTTTATATTACTCTTCAGAGCATTTATTACTACCTGGTATTATTCTTTCTCTAATTGATTTACTTCTTTATTAACTGCTTCCCCCATTAGTAAATAAGCTTCATGAAATAGTGGATATTATGCACTTTGTTCAGTGTTATTTCGGAAGTCCCCAAATTATTGCTGATGCATAGCGCACTCTCAATAATTACAGAAACTTCATATTAAATTCATTATTTTGCCATAAGTATATTAACTCATTTCTCTCCCCCTTTTGTCATGCAGTAATTCACCATTATTTGAACTCCATATTTATATTTCCACTAAAAATTTTTTCTTCTTTTTCCAATTAAGTCCTCTAAATTCTGGTTGAGGAATAAATGTTTGTTTGCAATTGTGTTTATTTTCCATTCTGTATTTGTGGCCTAGACTGTTGGGAAAATAAATGAAAACTAGAATCTGTCTTATTATGAACAATTTATTTTGAAAATATGAAGGTTATATAAGGAACAGAGCTTTATCAAAACTTAATTTGTAGGATGAAAGGAGTTGACAAGTTCCATCACCAACTCATATATTCAGTATGAAAAGATTAGCCCCCATGAGAGGTCCTTCCAAGACGTGCTTTCTGGTTTTGGTTACTACAATCCAGTTTGCTTTGTTCTGTAGGTTGCTTAATATATCATTTGGTTTTACATGTTTCTTTTTCCTGATATTTCTCTTATACTGTCAGATCCTGCCGTGTCCATTCAAATCTAAAATTGTCTGAAACCATCTAAGTCACAACAAATCTGCTGTGCGAATCAAATCTTTATGGAGAGCTGTGAGGTTTCCAAGGCACATGCATAATAGAAATTCAATATCACTTCATTTGAGTACAGGCAGAACTACCAATAGCTTCATATCACAGAGACCTACAAATTTGTGCTAAGAAAAGAATGATTATGACAGAATGCCAGGCCTGTGTATGGGAGCCTGGTAACGTATTCCACAGTCAGCTGTGTGAGTCACCCCAGTGTGCTGGTGTTAGGAGAGAGGGGCACTCCTTATTAGAAGCTTCTAATATTAATCAAATCTGATTTATAATAACATATTCCTCAGTATAAAAGTTAAATTCAAATAGGAAAAATGGCAATCTGTAAAAGCTGCTTTAAAATGGAGAATCTGGCATTAGCTTCTTCAACTTTCGTGCCAATGAAGCAGCTAAAAAAGAAAAAAAGCTTATAAATACAAACTTTAATATATTATCTATTTTATGCTTAAAGTATTAGTAAGAAATTCTCTGGACAAAAACTAAGGTAGGAAGAATGTCATGTATTTGTATGTGTACAGAAAGGAAGAGAGGGAGAGTTCAAATGGGATTAGAATAAATATTAAGAAATTTATTGTCTCCTTTCTCCTTAGGAGAATTTGTTGTAATAAATGTTGCTCAAAATAAGCGGGAAAAAGTTAAAGTTAATGAGAATTAAAATTACTTAAGGACTATTTTAGACTAATTTATGATTAAATTTACCTTATATAGATTATGACCTCTAAGAATATAACCAATATAAAATTTGATATACTGAATTATGTTTATATCAATATTTTTCACTTTGGGGGATATTTTTTTCAACTGAAATTTAACCTAATACCTACATTATCAAAATAATTACAATCTAAAATCTAAATTTACTATTTTAGCTAACAACATATATGAAAAAAATAATGATCTAATAATACTCCATGGTTAGTTTATATATCATTTTCTAAAGACTTAAATGAACAACTAAAATATATCTTATGTTTATATTTATAATTCTTAAAGTCATATTAAAGCTCAGAAGTCTAAAGTTGTTATTACAATTGATCTTAATTTAGCATGAAAATTTGTGTCTATATAACGCTCCTTCTTAATAACTAGAACACCTTTGGATGACTCTGACACAATTATTTTTTTATAACTTCTAAAAGCAAAACAACTCATAATAACATATGGTTATAAAGCAATAATTAATTAGAATCTTTATTAGGTTGATCCAAGATCAACTTTACCCACTGATTGCTTTGAAGTAGTCACCATTTCTATGAGATCTGAGTCACATAGATTTAAGATAATTTTAGACAGAAATGCATTCAAGACAGAGATGCAATTTTTTAAAATTAAAACATGGTAAAAAGGTACGGACTTTTAGCTGTAAGATGATTAAGGTCTGAGGATCTAATGTCAAATATGGTGACTATAGTTGATAATACTGTATTATCAAATTGAAATTTGTTGAGAGTAGAACTTAAATGATCTCATTGAAAAAAGAAGGTAATATATAAGGTGATGCATATGTTAATTAACTAGATGGTGGGAATCCCTTCACAACCTGTACATATAGCAGATCACCACGATGTATACTCTAAATAGCTTACAATTTTGTTGTCAATTATATCAATGCCTCAGTAAAGCTGGAAAAAAATAAAACTTGACTGTTGAATGAAAAAACAAAAACAAAAAATAAAAATCTAGCCACAAAATTTGACCAGCAAAAATTCTCCCCAAACCCTCAAAAAACCATGATTTAGCAGAGTATTTTGATTATCTAAGGAAACCACTTCTATTGGTATCACCTGATCTCTTAAGATTTAAAATGACAAATTCTACAAGTGTAAAAAGAGGTTTTTTTTCCCCCCATTCAAGGAGTGCTGCAAACAAATTTAATCCATTGAAGTAAATGAACCATTAGAGGGAGAGTGAGTGTGATTTGGTCTCTCTGAATTAGGTCTCTATGAATTTTGGACCAAATCTGAAACTCTCTGAACACTAAAAGAAAGTGACTAAACATGAAAAATGTGATCCTGAATGCTACTGTTGAAATAACATTTTACCAAAAAATGAAAAATTCATGTGCTGTATTATCAAATATTTTAAAAATATGTCAACGATTCATGTTATTCTAACTATATATGTAGTAAATTGGTTTATCAAAAACAATACTTTATTCACCAGTATTTCTGAGCATCTATCAGATAATTATAATCATTATTTGTATTGACCCAGATGATAATAACAGCTGTCACTGAACACCTACAATTTTCCAAACGCTGAGTATTGGTATTGTGTGATGTTTAAGGCTATTGACTTTTTAGTCAGAAGCTGCATTCAAGTCTGTTTCTGTCACTTACTTGTTGTGAAGACTTAGGAAGATGATTCATGCCTCAATTACCTTTTCTGCAAAAGAGACAATAATTTTATCTGCCTCATAATGTCCTGGTGAGGAAGCATTAAATGAGTGAATTCATTAAACCCCTTAGACCAATGATTGGAACATAGTCCTCAATAAATTTTGGTTAGTATTACTTGATAGTTTAGATATTTAATCATGATAAAAGATTTGTTATAATTATTTTATAGATAAGGAAACTGTGGCTAAGAGATTTTATGCAAGTTGCCTCAAGTCATGTAGCCAGTAATAGAGTTAAAAACTCCCAAGTTTATGCTCTTTTCACTTTATTGCGCTGTCTCCAAAGGTATTGCGAGACTCTGAATTCTTTCTTTTTTTATACTTTTATTTTTTAAAATTGAAATATAGTTGACTTACAATGTTAGTTTCAGGTGTACAGCATAGTGATTCAGTATTTTTACAGCTTATACTCCATTAAAAGTTATTATAAGATAATGACAATAGTTTCCTGTGTTGTACAATATATCCTGTTGCTTATCAATTTTATACATAGTAGTTTGTATCTCTTAATCCCTAATTTGCTCCTCCCTCTTCCCTCTTCCCTTTGGTAACCACTGGTTTGTTTTTCATATCTGTGAGTCTGTTTCTGTTTGTATATACATTCTATCGTATTATTTTTCAGATTCCACATACAAGTGATATTATATAATATTTGTCTTTCTCTGTTTGACTTATTTCACTAAGCATAATATTCTCTAGGTCCATCCATGTTGTTGCAAGTGGTGGAATTTCATAATTTCATTCTTTTTATGGCTAATATTCCATTATATATATACACACATGTGTATACTACATGTTCTTTATTCATTTGTCTGTTGATGGACACTTGGGTTGCTTCCATATCTTGGCTATTATAAATTGTATTATTATAAATGTTGGGGTGCATGCATCTTTTGAAATTAGTGTTTTCTTTTTTTTTTCTGGATATATACCCTGGAGTGGAAATTGCTAGATCATATGGTAGTTCTATTTTTAGTTTTTTTGAGGTGCCTCCATAGTGTTTTCCATAGTGGCTGCACCACTTTACATTCCCATCAACAGTGTATAAGGATTCCCTTTTCCCCACATCCTAGCCAATATCTGTTATTTGTAGACTTTTTGATGATGGCCATTCTGACAGGTGTGAGGTGATACCTCATTGTTGTTTTGATTTGCATTTCTCTAATGATTAGAGATGTTGAGCATTTTTTCATGTGCCTGTTAGCCAAATGTATGTCTTTTTTGGAAAAGTGTCTATTGAGGTCTTCTGCCCATTTTTTGATTGGGTGGCTTTTTTTATACTAAGTTGGGTGAGCTGTTAACATTTTGGATATTAACCACTTTTTGGTCATTTCATTTGCAAATATTTTCTCCCATTCTGTAGGCTGTGTTTTCATTTTGTTGATGGTTTGCTGTGCAAAAGGTTTTAAGTTTAATTAGGTCCTATTTATTTTTGCTTTTATTTCTTTTCCCTTAGGAGACAGATCTAAGAAAATATTGCTGTGATTTATGTCAGAGTGTTCTGTATTTGTTCTCTTCTAGGAGTTTTATGGTTTCAGGTCTCACATTTAGGTCTTTAATCCATTTTGAGTTTAGTTTTGTATATGGCGTGAGGAAATGTTCTAATTTCATTGTTTTATGTGTAGCTGTCCAGTTTTTCCAGCACCACTTATTGAAGAGACTGTCTTTTCTCTGTTATCTATTCCTGCTTCCTTTGTTGTAGGTTAATTGACCATAAGTACATGGGTTTACTTGGGGACTCTCTGTTCTGTTCCATTGATGTATGTGTCTCTTTTGTCCTAGTACCATACAATTTTTATTACTGTTCTTTTGTAGGATAGTCTGAAATCAAGAAAGGTGATACCTCCAGCTTTGCTCTTTGTTGTTCAGGATTGCTTTGGCAATTTGGGATCTTTTGTAGTTCTATGCAAATTTTAGAATTATTTTTTCTAGTTCTATGAAAATGCCATTGGTATTTTTTTAAAATAAATTTATTTTTTTATTTACTGGCTGCATTGGGTCTTTGTTGCTGCATGCGGGGTTTCTGCAGTTGCAGAGAGCAAGGGCTACTCTTCATTGCAGTGTGTGGGCTTCTTGTTGCGGTGGCTTCTCTTGTTGCGGATCACAGGCTCTAGGCACTCGGACTTCAGTAGTTGCAGTGTGTGGGCTCAGTAGTTGTGGCACATGGGCTTAGTTGCTCTGCGGCATATGGGATCTTTCTGGACCAGGGCTCGAACCTGTGTCCCCTGCATTGGCAGGCAGATTCTTAATCACTGAGTCACCAGGGAAGCCCACCATTGACCTTTTGTTAGGCATTGCATTAAATCAGTAGATTGCTTTTGTTAATATTTTAACAGTATTAATTCTTCCAAACCAAGAGCTCAGGATATCTTTCCATTTCTTTGGTTCATTTTCAATTTCCTTCATCAGTGTTTTATAGTTTTCTGAATTATTTCTTAAATTACTAAAAAAATAATATAAATGACAGCCATGATGTAATAGATGTATGTATACAACAAGTATATTAACTCAATCCTCACTTCAACAATAATATTATCTCTATTTTACATATGAGGAAACTGAGACATTGAGGAGATTCCTTACTTGTCAATATCATACAGCTAGTAAATGGCAGAAGTACAAATGCTCTTTCAATATCTCTCCATGTCCCCAGGTATGCCTCTGTATGTCTCGCATTTGCTCAGAAGCGTATCAGCTCCTAAGGCCTCTACCTACTTGCACAGCACTGATAAGCTCCATTGCTGAACTACAGCTCCTGAGGCAACAGAGACTTCCTGTACTTCCTATTCCGTGTAATCCTTATGGACCCTACTGCTGTCCCAGAACTACTCTGCATAGCGCAGTGGACACTTCTACTGTTCCTCTGCTGCACTGAGCTCTCTCTCCCAATTTTTATCATTAATGGCACTGTTAAGGGATCTGGAGTGAATGCTGCTGTGTTCACTATGTATTGCAGCTTTTCAGTTTTTCACTTAGCCTACGCTTGCCTAAGATCTAATCATGGATACAGGGACTATATTGGCCATGGATTCAATCAACAGCTACCATATTTAACTCAAGAGTGCCCCTCATCCAGATTGACTGAGGATATAGTGCTGACTTAGGGTAATCATATCTGGTCTCTTAAGACTTTACTCAGTCCTAGTTTACAAGACATGCTTACATATGGCTGGAATCCTGGGTGGACTTAGTTTAAATTTAGAATTCTTCTCTGCATACATACAAATGAAATTTTGCTGGCTCATCAAATATACCCAAGCATGCTTGGATCCTGAAAGTCACTGATAGAAGGCAATGATTGAAGCTGAAAACTCTGCTATCCACACATCAAAGGAATTAGTGGTGGTGTTAGTTTAGAGTACTTTACTTCTTGACCATGTCGAATAACAGACTAGACTATACATTTGTTTGAGCAATACTTCTGAACTATATTCAGAAGTTAGTAAATTTATGGTACTGATACACAAGCCAAAATACAATATGGAAATATAGATACTACTACTGTATTTAAATACTTGGGAAAGTGGTTGTAGTCTTAGCTATGTTATGAAATGTTATAATCTATATGCTTATTAAATAATTAGGTGTATGTAATCACCAAATGTATAGACCTATGTCTATATGATATAGGTCTATCTACATATATATAATACATATATGTATATTCACTATATGATATAGTTATATATAGTTCAGATGTATAGTAGTAGTTCAGATATATAACTATATCATATAGTTAACTATATGATATAGTTCATATGGTTCAGATAAGCTGACCCTATCTCCTGGCTTTACATTGGCATATCACACAGATCAATGAACATATACTGCATCACTTTAATTGGGTCAGGACAGGGAATGTGACATGAACTCTGACATTCAAAACTCTGGGTCTTTTGCTTGAGCTGTTGAGGGTATTATTAAGTTCAGCAGAGTCACTGTTGACCATCTGTGTCACCATATAGGAAGAACAGACTTGGGAATAAAGCCAACAAAGAAAAAAGCCAAGCAAGAGGAATGGGGAGGAATAAGTCTTGAGGATGTTGACTTTTAGTTCTGGGACATTTTAGTAATGTAAATTGAGACCTTCACTTTTTGAAGAATTGAGTTGGGTATTTTTATCTGTAAATAAAAGGGTCTTGACAGAAGGAAGAATAATTTTGGAATTTTAAATAAACTTTACTAATGCATACTTAAAGTAAAAGCTTGAATTCCCATTGGAAAAATTGGCATTGGTGTTTAACCTTACATTTAAAAAAGAATCTTCAACTAACTTTTATCTTAATATTAGTCATGTCAATGGCAACTTTTTAATTAAATGTAATAAAAGTTTCACTGCTATTCTTTCTCTCCTTTCTTTTCTCTTTCTCCTTCTCACTCTCCCTCTCTCATTTCAGACATCAAATTTAGAGAATAAAAAGGTTAACCCCCATGAATAAAATGATAAATAAATATAGCTTTTATGTTTATAATATTAGATTTTAACAACCTATCCACTCAGGCAAAAAAAAAAAGTGCAACTCTGTCAAAACTGTTTTCATTACTCTCATTAATTAATTAATGATTTGGGATTGCTTCTTTTTTTTTAAATAAATTTATTTATTTATTGGCTGTGTTGGGTCTTCGTTGCTGCACGTGGGCTTTCTCTAGTTGCAGAGAGCAGGGGCTCCTCTTCTCTGTGGCTCATGGGCCTCTCACTGCAGTGGCTTCTCCTGCTGTGGAGCATGGGCTGCAGGCGCTTGGGCCTCAGTAGTTGTGCCTTGAGGGCTCAATAGTTGCAGCTCATGGGCTCTAGAGCACAGGCTCAGTAGTTGTGGTGCATGGGCCCAGTTGCTCCATGGCATGTGGGATCTTCCTGGAACAGTGCTCGAACCTATATCCTTTGCATTGGTAGGCGGTTTCTTAACCGCTGTGCCACCAGGGAAGCCCCTGGGATTGCTTCTTGATTGACTAATAAAGCATTATTTTACCAAAGCCCTGTATGCTATGGTGCAAGTCTTAGTCTTACTTCTTGAGACATTGTTTGCTGCTTATGTCTGCCTTTTGCAGACTCAGAAATTTATAGATAGATGGCGCTATGTTAAATAACCTGCAATTATGACGCCTCAAATATGAATCCACAATTTGACGTTCAGGTATTTCAAAAGCTTCCCAGTTGTGTTATTGTGCTCTTGATTTCTATTGTATCATTTGAAAATATTTTATTCAGAAATGTCTGATTTTGTTTCTCATTGTTAAAGCAGTAAAGAGTTATAAATATTCCAAGTCACCCGTGCTGAGAAAAGTCATCCCATGCTTTCTCTTGTGACTGATTTAATCTAAAGAGTTTAATGCAGGTATACTCCACTTTTAAAATATTAAAATTATATAGTTAATTATATAAAAATAATTTATAATGCAATTGTTTAAATTCCAAATTATATTCCTTAAGGATTTACTGAAATGGCAAGTTCTTGGAAGGATTAAATATTTTATAGTAATACTCTGCTTTATTTATTTCTTCTATATTTGCATAATAAGTTTCTATGTTGTAGAAATAATAGATCAAAAGGGAAGTTTCGTTTTATTGAATAGTCAAACAGAATTTCTTGAATGTTGACTGTGAACCACGAATTTTTCTAAGCATTGTACTATCCCATAAGGAACTCAGAGTGTAGACAAGGATATAGAGAAATTAATATCAGTGACACTGTCCATGGTGTTTCTCTGTGTATGAAGAAAAACAAATTATAGTATCTTCCAAGAAATGTAAAATGTATTTTGGGAAAGAACACATACAAATAGTGAATGATAAAAATATTGCTATAGAGTAAATTATAAATAAGATTCTATGGTGTCGGCAATGTTATAGGAAACCAGAGAAAGGAGAAATCGCTTTTAATTGAGAACACAATTAATAAAATTTGGATATGCAGGTAGCAAGTGGCAGAGTATTCCAAATTAGAGCAAAGCTGTATTATAGCCTCAGAGGTGTGAGAAACCCAAGAGGGATATTTAAGGGAGAGTGGTTTCACTTGTTTGGAACATAAAACAATCGACAACTAAAGTGTAACGTTGGAGTGCTTTTGAGATGAGAAGTTGGGTGATGGGAGTGATATTTAAAAAAAAATCTGGTGGTAGGTGTATAAATAGTAATAAAGAGGAGTTGCCTAGAGAGAGCAACTATACTTTTCTTTGAAGGCTATTATAGTGATACTAAGGGATAGTAACATGAAGTAGGACAGGGTAATGTAGAAGGAATACAGGGAATTAATGGTGGGATCATGATTATGATTCTAGAGTTTATGTGTTTTTCTGGTTAACTAAATGTGAAAGAGAAATAGTAGAAATTACATTCCAGTATTACTAAGTTTAATGTGTTAGAGAGTGGTAGTGATGAAACTATGGCTAGAGTTAACTTCATTTCTTTAACACTTCCGTGACTACTTACCATCCTGTTAACTGCTCTTTATCTACAGATGCCGCTTCTCTCAGTGGGAAGCTGTGGTGCGGATGTGTCTAGGCAAAAATGATAGAATAAATATGACACTATTTGGATAATAGAATGAGATGTCAGTTCACATAAAGATTATATACTTGGTTTATTTCACTACCTAAAGAATTATATTCTCAAAAATCAAGGTAAGAAGAATATTCCTGTTTCTTTGATGATAGTGGAAGTAAAATAATTACACCAATCTATAATTATAAATCAATTAAATATTAATAAATCATGAAATATTAATGTGGTTCTTAGAACTTTGTCACTGAAATATATTTTTTTAGCCAATTTTGTGATATTTAGTTTTTCTTTATTGTATAACATGATAAATCATATAATAGTTATTGAAGAGTTGTTTCATTCTGAAGCATGAAACAGTTAAATCCTTTGAAAACATTCTAGGTTGAAATTTCATAGAAAATCTGATAGTAAGAGAGTACTTTCCAACAAAACTTGAAGAATTCCTCTTGGGGCCTTTTTACACCCAAAGCAAAATTATTTTTCTCATTTGAATTTTTTTCTAATCTTTTTTTAACTCTTGAAAAACTTATCTAATGACTTTAATTTAAAAATGGTGACTTCCTATTGGTTTTTAATGACAATGTCAGTTTTAGAACAGTTCCTGGTTTCTTAAAAGAAGACAAAGGTTAATGAATCCTGTAAGAGCCAAGTAAATTAGTTTTTCTAATTTTTTAACAAGTAGAGAATTTCTGAACTGTCGATTTTATATATATATATATATATATATATATATATATGGAGTGTGTGTGTGTGTGTGTGTGTGTGTGTGTTTCCTTGAAAGGCCACATGCATCTGGAGCTACTCCATGTAATGAAGCAAGTAAAGCTGTGTGGAGTATGTGTATAAACTAACTTTATGTTTATGTGACTCATACATGCATATGTTTATTTCAATGTGTGATTATTTGAATTTCAATTCACACATCGAAGATTTTTTCTTTTAAAAATATGAATGAAATCCAGAGGCAAGAAAAATCCACTTCTACAATCCTAAGATTTGCAATATCGAATACCTTCCAAAAAGTTGGAATCAAATGTTAAGTACTCTGGGTAAATTCTGTTTTTGACTTTGGATTAGGTTATCAACTACTTTTTTAAACTGTTTCATAGCTACATAATATAGAATGTACTATTAGTGAAAAATTGTAGTCGAGTCCTGATTTTCTCTCTGGGTTTAACTCTATGAGTTGGTTCTGATTAGATTATGAACATAAATTAGCCCCTGCTGTTACTTCCATTTCCACTAAGCAAGTTTACAAAGGGGGATCAGAAGTGCCCTGGCCCTGGTCATAGATAGGAATGCAGTAGAGGAGAAAAGGCAGCTAAATTTTTTCTAAAACTAACACAGGTTCTAGATAGATTGTGAAGACTAGGGCGAGGAAGGTTATTTGACAGTAAGAGAGGGGATCAGTTGCTGGACTCAACAGTATAAAACATTACCCTCACACAGGCTCATTTATGGATAATTGTGAGTTTCTGCAATGTGCCCAACTTTGTTGCAGGTGTTTGGTGAACCATAGTGAACAAAAGCTGATGAAGGAGAGCTTAAATCTCACTGCAGGGTTAAATGTTAACAGATGTTTTATGTCCAACAAGGGCAGGACAAGTCATGTTTATTACTTCCATACTACAATGTGACAAATTCTTACTTCTTCCAACAACTATGTGAAACAGGTACACTGACCCCAATTTATAGATGAGAAAAGAGCCTGTAAAATTTAAGTAAATTGCCCAAAGTCATAGAATCAGTAAGTGATAGACTTCGATTTAAGCATATCAATCAGATTCAAAAAGCTGATAAGATATTTTTTCACCACAGCACACATGCCTTTAGAAGTTTGTGGAATATTATGAATGTATGTAATTGAGCAAAATCACTGGGAATATGGTCTTTGGGGAGGCATTTTTTGTGTGTGTGTGTGACATTCAACTTTGCCACTTAGATCTGTGACCTTAGACTGGTTACTTAAACTTGTTAGCCTTAGTGGAGTAATCACATATCTGTCGCATCAAATTATTGTGAGGGTAAAGACAATAAGTATAAAACATTTAGCACAATGACTGGGACGTAGTGAGTTTTAAAATATGCTGTCTCTTCTTATCATGATCATCATTATTTACAATATTTTATTATTCTTTCCTGGTGAGAAAAGCTATTTGACCATTTAAAATTTGTAACTAGAATGAAGGACCCTAGCTAGGAAGGGCAAGAAAGAATCTAAATATAGATTTAAAGACATAAAATACAAGGTATGTAAAAAGTGTACTCTTAATTTCAACATTTAAAAAATTTAACCGAATTGTCACCAAATACATGGATCATTTTGGTGTTTTCCAACATTAAATATTTGATTTAGATACATATTTTCCTTTATTAAATTATTTTCGTGAGCACAAATGAGTACATTTAATGATGCCATTGTTAAAAACAGCATATTTAACTGATAACATAAATGAGTTATTTATAATATTTACATAAATACATTTGCACCATATACATTCCTCTTTTCTAAGTTTAAAGTAATGCTGTACTGCAATTGCATATGAACCTTACAATTACACACAAGCTATGCAATTAAATGCTCACTTAAAATTAGCAATTATAAATGTCCCTGCATATATAGTAGCTCCTAAAGAATGTAATGCACTTGCAGTAATATCTACTATATTGTGTGCTGCTTTTCTGCTGTTCAGCAAAGCGATTGAATGGGGAAATAATTTCACACTGCATATAATGCATCTGATATGAAGGAAACTTGAAAATTATTTAGTTACAGATTTCTCTGACCAGGCTTGCAAAGTGGCATATATTATGTTAATGGACAAGCATTTGAAAATGAATTTGAATATTAAATGCACTAAGTTTGGGTTCTGACATGAAAGAAGGCAGAGTTGAAACACAATTTACAAACAGGTTCTTGTTAACTCTTTCGTTGCTGTGGCTCACCGTCATGCTTTGTGCTTAAAAATTTTACAGTCTTATAATTCTTTCATCACTGAAAATTCCATAGTATTGAAATCTAACCATAGCGTGTCCAAATGAAGTTCTACTATAGTATTAGATTTTTAGCCATGTTTTATGTTTAGTTGTACTCCATGTTGTTCAGTGAAAAATAGTTGCTTATTCATGAAAGTTATAAGTAGAACAGAAATGAGCAACATCAATCACTGTATTAATGGTATACTATATTTTCTAGCTTTCATTTGTAAAGTAGCACATTTGACTTGGCATACATTGGAATGTATGCTACCAAGCCACCATTATATAGTCAACCAAAATATCTTGTTTTCAAGTCTCAGCAGAGATCACCAGTTTACTACTAGTGGATTCATCATGTTTAAATTTACAGAAAATGAATAGTTAATAGTAAACCTACCCACCGAAGCATATTTTTATTGAAAGAGCAAAGCATTACAGTACACCGGATGTTTTAGGTCATTTATTTTGTTTTTGCTCTGGGTCATTTTACAAAAGCACTTCTGCTCTCTAGCGTTAAAATGAGAGCCACTCTACTCCCCAGATATTACCCAGCAGCACTTGGGGGCTCTTAATGATTAATACCATCACCGTCCAGCCACAAACCTTTCTGCCGCAGATAATGCCAGGCAGCAAGCGCGCTTGACACTTTTAATGTATAATTAAGTAGGAAAAGTCAGCACTCAGTATGCAAATTTTTCAAAATGATAAATGATGCCATACAGCAGTAGGGATTGATTTGGTGTAAATGAAACTAATTAAGGAAATGTCAAACATAATTAATAAAACAGGTTTAAGCTGCAAAACATTGTCAATTGAATGAATGAGGAGGCATTGGCTCCCATTGTTTCTGCTTTATTTAGGGCTTATGTTTAGCTTGTACTCTGTTCCTAAATGCACTTTCGCTACCTCACACCCTCCGCTACCAATTCCCAGAGAGGGGGAAAATAAATTTGCTTGTCTCTCCACTGACTGCAGAAATTAATTGCAGAAATCTTGTCCCATCCAAGTGTTACATTCACTCACAGGACATTAACATAACTAATTTGAAAGAGCCCAAATGACTGCATAATAGAGCACTGTCAGTATGCCTGACAGTCTTTGGTCATACCAAATTAGCTTGGTTTTCTAATTGAAATTTTTTTCCTTGGACCCTTTCTATAATTTTTTCCTCAGCTATTCATTTTTGATAAGAACAAAGGTTTTATAATTTACAAAAGAGTGCTTGACCTATAATTACTAGCAGGAAATTAGGGGAGGTAGAAAAGTCAGATTTAGTCCTGGTAATGATGCTAGAGACCTTGCTCCCTCTAGGGAGCCTGAAGAATAATGGAATCTTCTATTTTTACGGGCGACCTGTGCACTGGTGCTGACTCTAACTGTGAATCCACTTTACTTTGCAGATCACTTGCTTAACACTAAAAGTGCCAGCAGAATGGCAGGCCATTACTCCAAATGTCATTCAAACCAGTGCCATTTCCACATGCCCTTCCCACTCAAAGAGTGAATTGAAGAACATCTGCCAGTCCTCACATCACACCCTTGTAAATCTTCCATGCAGAGTTTTATGCAACTTAGTTTGTGAACCCTTTGGGTAGAGAAGGGTGAGAGGGGGTAAGGGGCTTGTGGAGAGTAGGAAGTTGAAAGAATGCTAAAATGGGTTATTTGAAAGAGAATCCAGTGGTTCTTGCTTTTAAAATCTTATCACCTGCATGCTATGGATGTAATCTTACCATCCCTGATATGGTTTTTGAAAGAAGGATTCTGCTACCACTATATTTTCAGTTTAGAGATCTTTTCCCCAAAGGACAGTTTTCCTCTTATGTCATAAAATGACTCAGTATATAAGAATGGAATCAGTTGACTCTTTTTACACTTTAATTATGAATTATATGCTCATATGTTATTTTAGATTAATTGAGGAAATGATATGGAACTGAAGACATGGATTGCATAAAAACACATATGGAATGTACACACTCTTCTTAGTCCATGAAGTTTCTGTTGAGTAGATGGGTAGAGGTACAAGTGCTGTGGGATGGTTTTATTTGGTTAAAGTCTTGCTTCTATAAAATCCTCTATATCTATGGCTTCTTTCCCTTGGTTCCAGGAATATAAGTAAAGTTTGTATGTATACTATATGAGATTATAAAGATTCTTGACTTTGAACTCTCCAAATCTTTTGGGGCTCATTTCTAGATGCTCTCCAATATATTTTATATAGTTTTAAAACAATATACATGTAGTTATCTATTAATTTCATAGCATTGATTGATTGTATTTACTATACTAGGGTATGTGTCACGAGCTCTCTTGTAATATCTTCTGTGTTGTTAGCAACTGAAAGGAATGGCAGGCTGTCATTTTATACTTCAACTTTAAATGGAGTGGATATGGAATAAATCAGTAGGATTCAAAATATATCAGTATTACTTCATTTTTTGTGTCTAAAAAGGACACAAAGAAGTACCTTATCCAACATGTACACTGAAAATTTTGAAGAATTTTTTCTGGGGCAAATTTCATATGACCTAATTCCAATCCCCACACCCCCAATTATGAAATAGGAGTTAAGGAATTTATTTACCCAGAAATGTCTGGGTCTGTTTTCCAGAACAATCTTTAGACATAGGTAAACAAAATAGACTAAACAATGTCATCAAGACCAGATATTTCTCTCTCTCATTTTTCTCATCTTTTGGCTCTGCTTTCCATTGTATTGATTTCATCTCCAGACTCCACCTTGTGGGTCCCAGTAACTTCATGATTAAGATTATAGAAGTCCTAACAGTTCATTGCAATGAGAGAGGGTTGTTTTCCAGGCAATCAAAGAATTGTTTCAGGATTAGCCTTGATTGGACCACCAAAAGAGATGTACTCATCCTAAAATCCATTACTAGTACCAGGCATTTGGAACCAGTTTAAAGGCCGAGTCTTAAACTTTATGCCTCCCTTAAAACAGCCCATCCGAAACCAAATGAACTGTGGGTGGGGTAGAGGGATTCCCCAGGGAAAACTGTGGTGTTTTTATCAAATGAAAGAAAAAATAAGAAAACATTGCTAAAAGCAATAGATATATACTCCAAAAGTATACAGTACAGTTTCTAAGAGCAGAATATATATTCAGTGTGCTCTTCTTATTCATTGCTGGAAGTTATTTAATTAAAAAATGGGAAAATTTAAGTTTTCTGTGAGTGAAGGATTGTTTTATGCTTGTGATGAATTCATTTAAAAGAGGGTATAAACAGAGAGAATGTGAATTTTTGACAGTTAATGCTTGGGTATTTATAACTGAACACAGGGAAACAAGGTTTTTCAGTCTTTTAGTTAGATTTACAGAACAGTTGCATAGATAGTAAGGAGAATTCACTATACACTTCACAAATCTTCCCGAAATGTTAACTTACATAACCATGGTGTATGTATCAAAACTAAGAAATTAACATGGTACAATGATATTAACTACATACTTTATCAGGTTTTTACCAGTTTTTCACTTTTTTTTTTTTGCTTCCCTGTTTTTAATGCAGGATACCCTGTGCATTTAGTCATCATGTGTCAATAGTTCTGTCCAATTCGTGACAGTCCCTTAATTTTTCCTTGTGTTTCATGACCTTGACACTTTTGAAAATGACTGGTCAGTATTTTATAGCCATTTGGCTTTGTCTGATGTTTTTTCATGATTAGTTTAAGGTTATGCACCATTGGAAAGGATACTACAGAAGTGATACACCCTTTTCACTGCATCATATCAAAGAAACTAGTATCAGCGTGATTTATTACTGGTAATTTTAACCATAATCACTTGGTTAAAGTGCTGTCTGCCAGGTTTCCTCCACTATAAAATTATGATTTTTCCCTTTCCATATTCTATTTGTTAGAGGTGAATCACTAAATCCAGCTCACACTTAAGGGAAGAAGAATTAAGCTCACACTTAAGGGAAGAAGAATTGAGTTTACACTTAAGGGAAGAAGAATTAAGCTCATTCAGGGAAGAGTATCAAATAATTTGAAAATATACATTAAAACTACCATAATAACTTTGGGAAGATACCTAAAGGCCATGCAACTGTCCTGTTTTTCCTTAATGTTTTGCCCATGAAAAATTTTACCATTCCTCAATGGATGTTGCCTGGAGCAATTATTATTGTGATGGCCTGATGGTGATTTCATTCCTTCCATATTATTTTCAATTCTTCACTAAGAAGGTTCTACCTTTCCTTCTTCCATCCCTCCCACCTTTCCTCCTCCCCCCCTTCCTCCTTTTCTTCCTTCCTTCCTTCCTTCCTTCTTTCCTTCCTTCTTTCAACATTTGTTTATATGATAATGAAAATTCTTCATAAAAAATAGATTTGGAAAAGTCACATTACCCTATTTTAAGAGTTATTATAAAGCTACCATAATTAAGATAGTGTGACATTGGTAAAGGGACAGACACTTGGATGAAAGAAACAGAAAAAAAAGAACCTTAGCCTAAACCTCATACGCTATACAAAAATTCACTCAAAAATTCATTCAATCAATTCACAGAACTAAATGTAAAACAAAAAACTATAAAACTTTTAGAAGAAAATATGAGAGAATAGCTATGTGGCCTGGTGGTAGATGAAGAAGTCTTAAATGTGACACTAAAAATGTGATTTATAAAAGAAAAAGAAAAGACAAATTAGGCTTTATCAAAACTTTAAAAATTTGCTCTGTGAAAGACAATTTAAGAAAATGAAGACAGGCTACAGACTGGGTAGAAATATTTGTAAATTACATATCCAACAAATAAAATGTATTCAGAATATGCGAAGGACTCTCAAGACTCAACAATCAAAATAGAACTACCATATGATCCAGTAATCCCATTACTGGGCATATACCCAAAGAAAACCATACTCCCAAAAGAAACTTGTACCATAATGTTTATTGCAGCACTATTTACAATAGCCAGGACATGGAAGCAACCTAAATGCCCGACAACAAACGAATGGATAAAGAAGATGTGGCATATATATACAATGGAATATTACTCAGCTATAAAAAGGGATGAGATGGACTATATGTCATAAGGTGGATAGAACTACAGTCTGTCATACAGAGTGAAGTAAGTCAGAAAGAGAAAGACAAATATTGTATGCTAACTCACATATACGGAATCTAAAAATGGTACTGACGAACTCAGTGACAAGAACAAGAACACAGATACACAGAATGGACTGGAGAACTCGAGGTTTGGGAGGGGGCAGGGGGTGAAGGGGAAGCTGAGACGCAGCGAGAGAGTAGCACAGACATATATATACTACCAACTGTAAAACAGATAGTCAGTGGGAAGTTGTTGTATAACGAAGGGAGTCCAACTTGAGGATGGAAGATGCCTTAGAGGACTGGGGCGGGGAGGGTGGGGGGGGACTCGAAGGTGAGGAGTCAAGGAAGGGAGGGAATACGGGGATATGTGTATAAAAACAGATGATTGAACTTGGTGTACCCCCCAAAAAATAATAAATAAATAAATAAAATTATAAAACAACAACAACAACAATATGTTTGGACTTCCCTGGTGGCGCAGTGGTTAAGAATCTGCCAGCCAACACAGGGGACATGGGTTTGAGCCCTGGTTTGGGAAGATCTCACATACTGTGGAGCAATTAAGCCCATGCACCACAACTACTGAGCCTGTGCTCTAGAGCCCACGAGCCACACCTACTGAGCCTGTATGCCACAACTACTGAAGCCCGAGTGCCTAGAGCCCGTGCTCTGCAACAAGAGAAGCCACCACAATGAGAAGCCCATGCACCACAATGAAGAGTAGCCCCTGCTTGTTGTAACTAGAGAAAGCCTGCATGCAGAAATGAAGACCAATGCAGCCAATAAATAAATAAATGAATGGATTAATTAATTAAAAAACAATACATTTAAAAACAAGTCAGAGGACTTGAATAAACACGTGCAAAAGAGATACAGTGATGGCAAAAAAGGCACAAGAAGATGCATTCATTCACCTCATTCCATTAGCAAAATACAAATTAAAATCGTGGTACAATACCACTACACATCTATTAGAATGGCTAAGGAAAAAAAATACCGGCAAGCATTTAGACAAAGTAGAAATCATACATTGCTGGTGGCAAACTGGTATAGTCACTCTGAAAATGTTTTGGCAGTTTTTTATAGAGTTAGACATACACATACCATATGACTCAGCAATCCCACTCCTGGGTTTTTAGCCTAGAGAATTGAAAACCAATGTTTACACAGATATCTGTATAAAAATGCTTATAGCAGCTCTATTCATATTTGCCAGAAACAAACGAAACCAAACAGATGGAAAGAACCCAAATGTCCTTCAGTGGGTAAATAAATAAACAAAATGTTCTTACCCATATACTGGGATATTACTCAGCAAAAAAAAAGAACAAACTGCTGATATATTCAACAACTTGGGTGAATTTCAAAGGTATTAGGCTGAGTGAAAATACTGGTTTCATTAGCTTACATACTGTATAATTCAATTTGTATGACAGTCTCAAAAAGAAAACAAAAACCCCTTATAATAGGTTTAGAGAACAGATCAGTGGTTGCCAGGTATAGGGTTGAGGGAGGAGGTAACTATAAAAACCTAGCACAAGTGAGCTGTGTATTGCGAAGGATTTGTTGATTGTGGTGGTGGTTACACAAGCCTATATATATATATGTTAAAATTTATTGAACTGTACTTCTAAAGAAGAAAGTCAGTACTATTGCATGAAAATTCTAAATATAAAAACTAAAAGCCAAAAATACAGGCTCAAAGCTACTTATTTTATTCTTTGTTAAAAGCCAGTAGTGTGATAATATATTTATTTTTGCTCAGATTACTTCAGCTTTGGCTGTTGGGAGCTCTTTCAAAGATGCTGTGTAAACATGGTTTTTATTGACATTTTTTAATGAAGATTTCATCAATGAAATTCTAATCTTAACTAAAAGGTCAAAAAGGACAAATAATTGTATAATTGTTCATTAGAAAATGATTACATTCTTCTGATATTAGTTCTATTAGAGATAGCATCTGGTTGGTGTAGATTAGTTTCTAATAGATTACTTCTTGTGATAGACATTCTCGCCAATTTGTGAGTTCCCGCTTTGTAACAGTTAATTCATATTTTCCATTTCAAGATGATATATATTGATTTGTACAATTATCTACTTTGTAGCATTCTCTTTTAACTGATTTTCTCCCAGTTAATGCACTGAGTAGGTGGATGCATACTTGAGATCCAAAGAAATAATTACTGACAATTGTACAACATTATTTGATCAGTTTATAAAAAGCAGAAAATGTCTTTGAGCTTTCTACCAAGGATTGATACTAATATTTTTAAAGCATAATTAAAGACTGCATAATTCATTTAGTTAGCATTAATTTTGTAATTGAGTCATTGTTTCCTTTACTTGGTAAGTAGAATACTGAATGATGTACGTACTAAACAATTATGTTACAAAGTAACATTTGTAGGTAAAACATGTAATATAATTTGACAGAAAATTATTTGATATATTTTAAAATGAATAATAAAACTTCCATGTACTCTTGGGACAGTATCCTCCTGGAAATAGTGTAAACAGTTCTTGGTACAATCAAAATGCATCTCAGACTTGCAAATAGATTTCCACTGCCCTTTTAAAAAATATAAGTTAATCCTTGTTTAATAGCTATCATTTTTCCTAGGAAGGCAAAAAGAAAAACATTAATGGTTATGTGTGAGGGAGTGTGTGTGTGTGAAATATAATGACCCCTTTTATGGTGGACTTGTGTAGCCTACATACTGTATGTATTGTGAACATTTAGAAGGGTTGTTATTTGTGGGAAAACATGGTATGATTGCTATATGCTATGGACAAAACAAATAGTTTAATTGGTACTGATAATAACAACAGATTGACTCTAAGGCAAGCAGAAAATTAAAGGGACAGAGGCTCCATTTTCTATACAGTTATGTGTTTCAATATCTTGATGCTTTGATTATCTGTTAGAAATAGTAGTAACAGTTGTAACAAGTCAAAATAATATAAGCATTACCTGAGTCCATCTATATTCATCAATGATATTGGCAGGTAATTTTCTTTTTTTGTAGTATCTTTGTCTGGTTTTGGTATCAGGGTAATGTTGGCCTCATAAAATGAATTTGGGAGTGTTCCATCCTCTTCAGGTTTTTAGAATAGTTTGAGTGGATATGTATGATTTCTTCTATATATGTTCACATATATGTGAAGCTGTTCAGTCCTGGACTTTTATTTGCTGGGTTTTTTTTTTTAATCACAAATTCAATTTCATTGCTAGCGATCAATCTGTTCATATTATCTATTTCTTCTTGATTCAGTCTTGGCAGATTGTAAGTTTCTAGAAATTTGTCTATTTTTTCTAAGTTGTCCAATTTGTGGGCATATAACTATTTATAGTATTCTCATAATTTTTTGTATCTCTGTGGTATCAGTTGCTATTTCTCCTTTTTCATTTCTTATTTGTTTATTTGGGTCCTCTCTCTCCTTTCTTCTTGGTGACCTTGGTTAAAGGTTTATCAATTTTGTTTATCTTTTCAAAAAACCAGCTCTTGTTTTCATTGATCTTTTCTATTGTTTTTGATCTCTATTTTACTTATTTCCTCTCTGACCTTTATTATTTACTTCCTTCTGCTGACCTTGTGCTTTGTTTGTTCTTCTTTTTCTAATCCCTTTATGTGGTAGGTTAAGTTGTTTATTAGAAATTTTTCTTGTTTCTTGAGATAGGCCTGTATGATGATACACTTCCCTCTTAGGACTGCTTTTGCTGCATCCTGTAGACTTTGGAGTGTTGTGTTTCCATTTTCATTTGTTGCAAAGTATTTTCTGATTTTCCCTTTCATCTTTTCACTGATCCAGTGGTTTTTCAGTAGCATATTTAGTTGCCACACTTTTTTTCCCATTTGTCTTCCTGTAATTGATTTCTAGTTTCATATCATTGTGGTCAGAAAAAAGTGCTTAATATAATTTCTATCCTCTTAAATTGTTTAAGATTTGTTTTGTCACCTAGTATGTGATCTATCTTAGAGAATGTTTCATATGCACTTGAAAAGAATGTGTATTCTGCTGTTTTTGGATGGAATATTTTATATCTGTAAGGCCAACTGGTCTGTTGTGTCATTTAAGACCAATGTTTCCTTACTGCTTTTCTGTCTGGATGATCTATCCATTGATGTCAGTGGGGTGTTAAAGTCTCCTACTATTGTATTATTGTCAGTTTCTCCTTTTATGTCTGTTAATGTTTGCTTTATATATTTACATGCTCCTGTATTGGGTGCATAGATGTTTGTGAGTGTAATATCCTCTTTTTTATTGATCCCTTTATCATTATATAATACCTTTCTTTGTCTTTTGTTACAGTCTTTGTTTTAAAGTCTGTTTCATATGCTATGAGTATCATGTTCCCCACTTTCTTGTCATTTCTGTTTGCATGAAATATCTTTTTCTATCCCCTCACTTTCAGTTTGTATGTATCTTTAGCTCTGAAGTGAGCCTCTTTTTTTTTCTCATTAATTACTTCTTTTTTTTTAAGCTCTTCATTAGAATACAATTGCTTTACACTCTTGTACCAGCTTTTGAGGTACACCAAAGTGAATCAGCTGTATTTATACATATATCGCCATATCCCCTCCCTCCCGCAACTTCCTCCTACTCTTCTCGTCCTGGCCCTCTAAGGCATCACCCATCATCGAGTTGATCTCCCTTTGTTATACAGCAATGAAGTGAGCCTCTTATAGACAGCATATAGAAGAGTCTTATTTTTTAATCCAGTTAGCCACTCTCTGCCTTTTTTATTGGAGCATTTAGTTCACTGATATTTAAATTATTGATAGATATATACTTATTGCCATTTTATTACTTGTTTTTGGGTTGTTTTTGTAGTTCTTATCTGTTCTGTTCTTTTGTGTCTTCTCTTGTGATTTGATGATTTTCTATAGTAGTATGTTTGTGTTCCTTTCTTTTTAGTTTCTCTTTACCTGTTATAGGATTTTGATTTGTGGTTACCATGGGATCCTATATGTTGATCTATGACTATACCTACCTGTTTTAAACTGGTAGTCATTTAAGTTCAAACACATTCTAAAAGACCTACTTTTTTTATTCCCTCCCCCACATTTTTGTTTTCATATCATATTTTACATCTTCATGTTTATCCATAAACTGTTTATTATAGTTACAGTTGCTTTTACAATTTTGTGTCTTTTAATCTTCATACTGGCTTATTTAAGTGGTTGATCCTCAGTCCTTACTATATATTTGCCTTTCCTAGTGGGATTTGCCCTTTCCTATAGATTCTACTTTTTCACTTAGAGAAGACCCTTTAACATTCCTTTTATGGTAAGTTTAGTATTAATGAACTCTTTCATCAATACTTAGTATATCCTTGTAAATATACTTATATACTTAGTATATCCATGTAAATCCATCATAGACTAATAAATATTTACTTCTAGTATAAAGATAGAAAATTTCCTCTATTTTTATATTCCAGTAATTAACAACTAAAAAATAAAATTTAAGTAAGGAGAGATTCATTAAAGTAACAAATATATGAAATATTTAGGGATACAATTGAATTTTAATATGTGGAAAAACTTTAGATGGAAACTATATAATCCTATCTTGGAAGTTTTCAGTGAAAATTTGAGATATAGAACATAATCCTGGAAAGGACTGTTTTATATTATCAAAAATATCAGTTCTAATGTGTGCATATAAAACATTCCAATTTAAATACTTACATCAAAATTTGCCTTGAACTTAGTGTGATTCTTCATAAAATGTAAACTTGAAAATGTTCATTTAGAAAAAATATGTGGGATTATGAAATAATAAAAAAAGTAACCTTCCCCATCAGACATTACAACATGTAATTTAGCATGAATACATAAAATACTGCATAATTTGCTCAATATTTTTAATGTTGACTGAAATATAAGGTAAAATTTTGAAATATCAATAATTATATATCAACTCTTGTTATATGATAGCACAAACTTTCTAAGTTTTATTAACAGAATTATTACATTAATATATTTGGAACAGATAATAAGTGTAAGATGCACCAAACATTGAGATCTGGGAGAAGAGAGGAGGTACAATTTTAAAGAAAAAAACAATCTGCATGAAATTTATAATGACATCAAATAAGAAGGTAAACAATCCTACTGCTTTTAATTGCTACAGTGCATGAGACACTAAAAGCCACAATTATATACAATTTTCAAATGGTTATTATTATGCCCTAAACACATTAAAATATAACTGAAAAAGTAAATAATAATAAAAGTCAACAACTCCTGTATTTCAGTGTGTATAAGAGAAAATAAATTTAGCAAACCTGCCTAGCATGATTATATTTGAAATACTTCTATTTTAGGGTGTACAAAAGTGTTTATTAAAAGTCACACTTTTTTAAAAATTTTCTTTATGTCCATAGAGAAAAAGACAGGAATCAAACAATTTGCTGAGGATATCACAGGAATACTATGGCTGTTATGACAATCATATGTGTATTTAGGTTCTCATATTCAGGCATTATTTTAAACAATAGAATCTATATTTTTTGAGAATATAAATAAAACATTCCTCAAATTCTAGGACAATAAATTAAACATCCAAATATGATGTTTGTCAAGTCCCTTGGGAAAAGTTATGTTTTAAAACAGTTTTGTCAGTATGATTATATCATCAGTATCTTTGAATGATCTTCATTTTAGGCTTCTGAATTCCATAAATACACAAGGGAAAAAACAGTCTATTATATGGCAGAATTTGAAAAAGTATTTATAAACATTGTCTTTTTCTTTTTGACTTAACAATAGAAAGAATTTATAGCATTGTTATTAAAAGCATTTTAAAAGTTATAATAGAAAGCATTTTCCAAACATTTACAAGACAAAATAGAAAAAGGAAAATATTTGCACTAAATAATGGTTTAAATGCTATTGTAAGTGGAACTATGGTAGGGGTTAAGATGCAATTATTTTCGTAAAGCTTCTTGTTTTCTTTACCTTTTAAAAAAAGTCAGCTCAGCTAAGAGCTCTGTTGTATCTCAATAAATTGTAAAACTGAAGGACTCTTGGGTCCATGGATCTTTGAAGGAAAGAGACTAACCTGATATTATACTTATCCCCATAGTAAGTTAATTACTTAGGGTTTATGTGGTTTTGTGCAGGACACTCTTATTCTGAAGATGAGAATTGTTTATATGAAAATTGTTTATATGAAAATTGTTTATATGAAAAGTCAGAATCTAGGCAGGAAACTAGTGAGTAATATGCAAAAGAAGAGTGCTAAGCATAGTTAATTAACAACTTAAAAATTTCAAAATGTAAAATTAGATTAAAGGCTATAGAGATTTAGCTGAGAAAATTGTATTCTTAACATTATTACATATCACTTTCTGATGAGTAAATCATCTGAAACTTATTCATTGAGGAACTCCATGCCCAAGAGTCTGATAATTGAATGAGGCAACGTAGAGTAAAACAGGCTCGCACTCCAGTTGAGGAAATGGGGCATGATAAAATTAATGAATACGATGTTAAAATATAAGTGCACAATATTGTTACAAATAATAATGTACTTAGTTTTATAGCATGGATAGTTAGAGAATGAGACACCCTGTAAATTTAAATTTTCATATGTGGTATTTAATATCTCCAAATACAATACATAAAACTCATCTGAATGACCACCACCTAGCATAAGTAAAATAGTACCCACATCTTTGAAACTTAGTGAGTTCTTGCCCCAATAATGTATCCCTCCTCCACTGAGATTATTATTATCTTGAAATTTGTGGTTTTTAATAGTTCCTCTATTTTCTATTATGAGTTTATCTTACACATATATCTCTGTGCTCCATCATATTAATATGCTGCAAATTATCCATTCTCTTACCTATTGATATTTGGATTATTTATAGTTTTCAGTATTTTGAACAATGTACAAATGTTTTGCTACGTACATGCAGTTCACATTTTCAGAGTTTTAGAATATATTTTTGCATGTGAGAATGGTCTTTTTTTTGTTGTTGTTGTTTTGTTTTGTTTTGAGAATGGTCTTTAATTTTGTAATAAAGTCTTAATTTTGTATTAATGAGATATATCCTCAGAATAAATTTGAGTCTTCCTGCTTTACCTGTTCTATGGAAGAGTTTGTGTAGGATTAAAATTATCTATTCTTTGAGTGTTTGGTAGAACTTCCCTATAAAACTGTGTGTGGCTTTCTTCTAGGAAAGTTTTGAATTACTAATTATTTTTACTTTTGGTTATAGAACTCTTCAGATTCTATTTATGATCAAATTAGTAACAATATTTAGGAATTTGTCTGCCTTTTGTATGTTTTCAAATATATTGGTATGAGTTATTCATTCATTTATTATTGCTAAAAATTTTCTACTGCATCTGTTTTACATCCTTTTATTAATTCCTAATACTATTTAAATGTTATATTTTATTTTACTCTTCTTAATCAGTTTTGCCAGAAGAGTCTCATTGTTATTAGTGAAATCTTTTTATAGGACCAACTTTTGACTTTATTTAACCTTCTCTGTTGTATCTTCATGATGTTAACTTTATTCATTCCTTAATTCTGCTTTCCTTGGGTTTACTTTATTATGTCATTGTTTTACAAATTCCTTATGTTGAATGCTTAGTTTATTAACTTCAGTTATACACGTGGAGTTGTGTTAAAATCTCCCATTCTTGTTATGGACTTGTCGATTTTTTCTAGTCACTCATTTTTGCTTTACATATTTTGAAGCTATGTTTTTAGATGCACACCAATTTGGAATATTATACCTTGGCGAATTAAACATATTATCAGTATATGTAGTTTCTCTTTAGTTCCACTAATTATTTTGCCCTAAAATTTGTTATCTAAAATTGAACAGTTGTACTGGTTATCTTTGGTTACTACTCTTTTTGGTATAATATTTCTCCCATTCTTTTATTTTCTATCTTTCAATGCCATGGTTACTAGTGTTTATAGCAGACAGCATATAGTGGGATTTTGTTTGTATCCAGTGTAGCTCTTAAATGAGAGTTCAGAATACTTTAACTTCAATCATACTCCCTCTCATCTTACATGGTATTATTGTCCAGGATTTTTTACTTTTTTTTTTTAACCTTCTAAAGTACACTGTAGTATTATTTACTCCAACTACATTATTTTATTTTTTTAAAGATTTACTTTATTATTTATTTATTTATTTAATTTTTGGCTGCATTGGGTCTTCATTTCTGCGCACGGACTTTCTCTAGTTGTGGCGTGTGGGGGCTGCTCTTTGTTGCAGTGCACAGATTTCTCATTGTGGTGGCTTCTCTTCTTGTGGAGCATGGGCCCTAGGCACATGAGCTTTAGTAGTTGCGGCACATGGGCTCAGTAGTTGTGGCTCGCGGGCTCTAGAGTGCAGGGTAGTTGTGGCACACGGGCTTAGTTGCTCTGCAGCATGTGGGATCTTCCTGGCCCAGGGCTCGAACCTGGGTCTTCTGCATTGGCAGGCAGATTCTTAACCACTGCGCCACCAGGGAAGCCCCTAACCCACATTATTTTAGATTTACCCATATGCTCATCATTTTTTCAAGGTTGATTTTTCTTTCTTCCTGAAGTCCATCAGTCAGTCCACTTTTAATATTTTCTTTAGTGAAGGTCTTATTCTAGCAAATTCTGTCAATTTTTATTTACCTAAAAATACTCCTCTTTTCACTTATTATTGGGAGAGACTTTCTCAGTGTATATAATCCTATTCTGATTAATGTTATCATTTAAATGTAATACTTTGATGACTTATGGCTTTCACTGTTGCTGGAGTCAGATTTCAATTTACCTTCAAAATTATGGGTGCGTGTTTTTGATGGCTTCTAAATTATTGTCTTTTTCTTTAGCATTATACATTTGACTGAGGTGGTCTAGGTATTGGCTTATTTTTAATTTTTTCCTTCTTGAGGATTATTGTCCTTCATGTATCTAGAGTTTATATCTTTCTGGAAAATTCTTATTGCCTTTCCAACATTCTGTATAGTCTTTTTCTTCAGTCTTCCTCTCTTTCTAGAATTTTCTGATGAGTTTTAAACCTTTCTTTTCTTCATGTTTCATGACCTCTCTCTCAAACTGAATTTTCTCCATGTTGTATTTTCTGTGATTTCTTCAGTTCTTACAGTTGACTAACTTTCCATTGACCTTAATTTATGGGCTTTTAAATTATCTACCTACCTACCTACCTACCTACCTACCTACCTACCTACCTACCTACCTAATCCATCTATCTATTATCTATCTAATGAGGCATTGCAAAGAAAGAAAACAAATGTGTAAAGGAGAGAGGAGTGGTATTGACTTTGTAACTCCACTTCAGGTCAGCAAACCTGAAGTTCTAATTCTGAGATAATATAGTAATGTATCTACCTATCTGCAGAGGATTCTTTTTCTGAGCTGCTTTCTGCTAAAGCATTAGGTTTTAATGTTTTTCTTTAAATATTATATTCTCATTCTAAATGTTAGCTTTTTCTCTTTTTATGGTTTTAGTGAAAATAAAGGCTATGCTCCTAATAAGCTTTAATATAAACAAAAGAAGATTCATTACCCAAAGTGCAAATAATTTAACTAAGAACACTATGCAGGTTGGTCAAAGGTAATGGTTCATCTGAGTTCCTTTGAAAAAAAAATTTCTCTAGTGTAACCATTTGTAGGCAGGCTTTAGGTTCAGGAGAACAATAAAGGAAGGTAATTAGATTCTAATGTTCACTACAGTCTGACCCTGGGAACATCCCAAATACCTTTTGGATCTTTTAAAATCATTTCACCATAACTGAAATGCTTTCACTGAAGATGGCCCCAACACACCTACTTAGTATTCAATCTAGGTTGTAATTTAGTTGCTCATCTACTTAGTAACTTTTAGTAAACTAGGAATAAGTGATGGAATTTGGGCAATAGGGTATGTCTAAAGTTGACTGCTATCATTATTGCAGACTTGCCTGGGTGTCCATTGGAGATAAGGGAAATATTCAGGAGTTGAGGTTATTGATTCATCTAAATACATAGAGGATTTAGAATAATAATACATTCTTATTCCTTACCTTTGGTTGTAAAATTTTGCTAATATTTTTATTTGGACTGAGGAACAGGGCCGTCTTCTTCTTTATAAAGCCTCACTCTTTCCAAGGTTATGCCAATTGTACTAGTCAAAATGACATGCCGTATTTTACTTTTCCTGTAACGCCTCCCCCACAAGCAGTTCTTAGAAGAGACAGAATTCTCCTATGCCTCTTAGACTTTGCACAAGGTTCTCAATGTGTGAAATGCTCCTCTTTTCACCACCATTCCTCACCCTTACTCCTGCAGTCCCCTCAGGTTTTTTCTCTATCTTTGTACTTGTGATTGTCCTGTGGGATACAGTCTATATATCTTCACTCTGAGATGGATAGATGTTCTCTGAATTCTCTTAACACTGTATGCAGGGTGCTTTATTATAATTATCTACTTATTTGATGGGTTCTCTTTACTGTTCTCTGATTATTAGATTAGAAGCTCACTGAAAGTGGAAGCCTTGGTCATCCTAGTTTTCCAGTGCTTGGCATACACACATAAAGTAAGGGAAGAAAAAAAACCAATCTGGCTTAATTACTAGGCTTTAAATAAATGCCTTATTAAATTATAAAAATGATCCTCGAATGCACCTGCTATAGAGCTTCTACTGTCCTCCTAAGAAGGACAGCGTTTCATGACTTAGCTAAACAAAATCATTAGCCAATCTGAGTGTCAACACAGGCACAATTTCTTAATTTCCCTTCTCAATTTATCTTCAGTTAGAGAAGCTTACACAGGGTTAAGTTGATGACCCATGTCAAAACCTTTTCATGGTAACAGTGGTGGAATTAGAAATACTTTATTCTCACTATGTATAAAATTTGGGGACTTGGAAACTGTTTTAGATTGGAGAATACAGAAGTTTACTTTTTGCTCTGACTCCTCTATCAATCATTAAAATCTTTATACTGTTACTTCTTGATCTGGGAAAGCTGATATAAAAACAAAAAAAACCTCAAACTTTGTTTAATTGACTATGGTGTGTACATTTTCACCTTTGGTTGATGCATTTATGGACATATTTATATAATTTATATAAGTAGATGTTCATTATCAGTCTTACAGAAATTCAGTTATGTTTTAACTGGAAACTTATAGAGGGTAATTTTCCTAAATTCAGTTTACACAGTGCCTGGTTCAGCACCATAACAGATGTATAATACATGTTTTATTTTGTAATGATGTTAAAATGTTCAGTTGCAGAGGTGGGCTGTGGTCACATAATCTTCCTGTTCCCTGTTCAATGAATAATTCAAGTAGTAGCCTTCACATTCCCCATAAGATTGAGAAGATATATCTATTCCCAAGTCTTGTTTTCTATTATTGAGATGTAAGGAGCTACTGCAAATGCAAAGTCTCTGGGGCCTTGTTATAGGGGCCAACTGTAAGTTTCCTTTGTGAACTCAAAAGGATGTGCCAGGAGAAACTTTAGAACAGAATCTCTAGTGAAAAAGCAGGCACAGTTTCAGGGGCAGTGTCAATATTATATAGAGGTGTATGTGTATTTAGCAAAAGTGTGTGTGTGTGTGTGTGTGGGGGGGTTGTTTCTTCATTTATTTTGTGTTTTATGAATGTAACCAGATATTGAAATCTCTCTATGGATGTTATTTGAAAATATATAATCTGATACAGAGAAAAGTGGATGGCAGATTTTAAAATTATGTGTTTTATGTATGGTTATAAGATGGTGCTAAACATAAATTAGATAGTTGTAATTGACATATATGGGAATCTAAAACATATTTATGTGTTTACATGTGGGGAGAAAATCAAAGAAGAAAATGTAAACTGAAATGCAAAGCTATATATGATTATCTGAGTGATCTTGCAACAATTATCTACTGGACAACAGCAAAGTAAGCCATTCATTAGGTTCTTGGAATCTGGGGAGAAACTATATTTATATTTAATGAAAAGTGTTCTGTCTTGAATCGAAAATTTGCAACTGTGCATTATCTGATCCTCCAAATTTCACTCCAAATACGTAAAAATAAATATAACAAAACTATTATTCTGTTTCTAAAAGATATTAACTGTCTCATGAGAGAAAACGCACTAAACTTTAATAACAGATTTCCCATAATCATGGACAAACAACTTACTGGGTTTTTTCCCTCTCTAGGTTCTGATATAATGAAACCAACCATTTTGTACCCTGCTAAGTTTCCTTTCTCAGGTGTTGCTTGGAAAGAAAATCCTAGGTGAGTATTCTCAAAAATATTGCTTCATTTACAATTTTAAATAATATTTTCATAAGAAGTCTGTTGACATAGACAGCCCAAACAGGGAAAACAATAGAAAATTTTATGGTGTATAAAATGAATTCTTCAAAAGAATTTTGTTTCGAAATGCCAAGGGTTATAAGTCAAATATATGCAGCACATATTACTATTTATTACCTTGCATTAGCTGAAATTCATCTCTTCTGACAACTCTGGGTAAATCATGTTACACATTTCATAAAATATGAGTGCTGGTCCTTTTCTGAAGATGCCACTTAGTGTGTGGACTCACTGCCATTGGCTGCCTCCCAGTTGCTGTAAGCTCCCTTAAGACCTCTACTTCTGCAGAGTCCTATGGCAGTTGAACCAGAGAAGAAAATGTATTTATAGAAAACATATGCAAAATGTTGATAGCTCGTCTGGTTTTTAGTGCACAGACTGACAGCTAAATACAAATTGAGAAATGTAAGTTTCACTTCAAGCAAATTTACTGGGTGAAAACCTCATTTTTTCATTTCATTTGAATACGTTCACTGGCTTCTCAGAATATGCAACTTTATAGTGAGCATATTTTTTATTCTTGAAGGCTCATTATTTTACAGTGAGGTTACTGAACCTAGACCACGTAGAGCAGATTACCCAGCATAATATTAATCAAAATATACGTGGCAAATGGGATTCCAAACAGTGCCAAATAGGCATCTGTTTTTTAACACAGAATAAAAAAGTGCATTTAGCTCCTTTATTAAAAGGTATTATGGGCAATTTATTTTTAAGCCATTTCTCTAAGACTATTAACTGGCATATAATTTAATGTACTCTCAAGCAACTTGAATTTTACTGTTTCCTTCAAAACAATGATATATAAAAGCAACTTGATATAAAGATGCCTTTGACCCTGAGAAAAGATTTGAATTGTTAAGAATAAATTAAATGATCGTTTAGACACATGTAGCAGTTACTCTGGGTCTTGCAGAATAATATATTTTCTGTTGCCATGTATGACTTGATATTTCATAGGGAAAAATCACGCCATTGCTATTTCTGATGGTATAATTTGTGTTCTCTGAATAAACCATATTGGTTTTGTAAGTTTTGCTTAAATTTGACAGAGTTGCCAGATGCCTAAATATTTCTAAACAAACAAATGAGAGGAGATCCTCCAACTTTTTATAAGAGAGAAATAAATTCTGTTATGTCTGTTTAGGAAATTTGGGGCAGGTGAGAGGGTACTGGATTTTATACTATCTTTATAGTATTTTCTTTATAAAGAAACCAATTCACTTCCATTGAAATGTAGCCAGATAATTTAACACTAAATAGGCAATTGGGATAATGATAGGAAAAAAAATTTTAGGCTAAGAAGTATAAACAAAACTAAACATTATAACTTTTTTTTTTGGTAAAGTAGCAGGATACAAAAGTAATGCACTGAAATCTCTTACATTCCTATACACTAACAACGAAAGATCATAAAGAGAAATTAAGGAAACAATCCCATTCACTGTTGCAACAAAAAGAATAAAATACATAGGAATAAACCTACCTAAGGAGGTAAAAGACCTGTACTCAGAAAACTATAAAACACTGATGACAGAAATCAAAGATGACACAAACAGATGGCGAGATATACCATGTTCTTGGATTGGAAGAACCAGTATTGTGACATTTTCAGTTGGGTAAATTTTTTGACTGATAAGTGGCAAATAAAACTTAAATTATAATGGTAATGCAAGGGTGCATGCTCCCTTTAAAGTGAAAATATTCGAGAATAGTACTAGCAAGTGAAAAACAGCAACAAAAGCAGCAATAAAACCTTGACATCACCCCCTATCCTCCTGCAATAATATTCCATATCCTGCTCTAGGTAACTAATATAAACAGTTTGGAAGGCATCCTTAAAAGCCTTTTGCTATATATTTACATAATTATATTATTATTTATATCTATATGTTGAGTGTGTGCATGCAAGTTTATATAAAGGAATTATACATTACATATGTTTATACACACATATAGTCCACATACAATTTTTTAAAATTTTGACTTGAAATAAAATGAATCAATATTTTGGTATATATGTCTTTTATTTTTCTTTGTCATGTTATTTTTGAGTGTGGGTAAGACTAAGTATTTTAAACCATTTCCCTACTGATAGAAATTGGATTGTTTTAAATTGTTATTAACAATGTAAAGAAATCTTTATGTCTGTGAGACAGATTTCTAAGGGATTGATTGGTTTTCCTAGGTATTGCGAAATTATCTCTAAGAATTTTATGCTCATTTGTATCCCTTCCCCCAACAGTAAAAGCACAACATCTTTCACAGCCTCATCAAAACTTTATCTTATCAACCCTTATTGTTAGTCTACTGGTAAATTTTTTAATTATTTTAACACGCATTTCCATTATTACTGGCGAGGTTGAGCATTTGTGCATATTACACACGGACACATACAGACACACACAATCTCACATGGATTACAATCTTAATCTCAAATCCCAAAAAACAATTCATCCTGGTAGATTTTCTTTTCTTTACTTTACAAAAAAAAAAAATGTTCAGAAGCATTGTGACTTGCCTAAAGTGCCAGAGTTGGGATTCAAACCCCATCTGAGCCACTGCATGGCTTGCTACTGCCTGCACCCTCCGGTCATCACTGTCTGAAAGTGAAACAAGCAGCCTGAGCATCGCCTCGTTGAGCCTCAGCAGGGAATGCACATATAGGACAACTCGAATTTTTCACGGCTCTGTGCACATCAGCAAATGACTGCGATAGCCTCCTGAGTTTTTATTTTGAGGTTCCAAATAAGTTTCAGGAGGCAGAAGAATTCTCAAATATGGAATTGTGAATAATGAGAATTGACTGTATACATACACACACACTCACACATTCTCTATATACAATGTACAGACATATGTATTTGAATTGCTTTTTAAAACTTTCTATGGAGTTTTCTTATTCTTTTGTGGAATGTATTTCTAGATTATGTATATTGCCATTTCTTTAATAGATATTTTCCAAACATTTTCTCCCAGTTTGGGTCTCCTGTTTTAAGTCTGTTAATAGTATCTTTAATCACAAAGCAAATTTCTATGTAGTCAAATATATCGATCTTTCCATGTCTTTTTTTTTTAGTCTTACTTAGAAAGGACTTCTTCATTACCTAAAAACACATAAAACAAAAACAAAAGAAATATAGTCCTCTTTTTAAAAATTTTAGCACTTTAATCCATCTTCAATTAATTTTTCACTTTTTTAGTCTTCTTTTTTTTTTTCAAGAGGAAACTCATTTATCCTGAAGATATTGTTTAAATTATCATTTCCCCTGATTTCAAAAGCTCCCTTTATCCCTACATATATAATCCTTTGTTTTTGGACTCTTTATTCTCTTCCATTGATCTGTGTCAAGAAACATCCTCTTTCTAAATCAAGAAACATCCTGTTTTAATAGATGTCCTTTTACAACGTATGATAGAAAAAAATCTCTCCTCGCTGCTCTCTTTTGTTAGAATTGCCATAATAATTCTTTAACGTTTTCTACAGGTAATTTAATATTAACTTTTTAAACTCCATAAACAGTTTTGTTGTATTTGTGTAGAAACCTAAATTAATTATCTACTGCTATGTAATTACTCCAAAATTTAGTAGCTTAAAACAATATACTACTAACTTTATTAAATTAAAAAAATATTATCTCAGAGTTTCTGTGGGTCAGGAGTCCGGGAAAGGTTTGCGGGATGCCTCTACTTCAAGGTCTTTTATAAACCTGTAGTCAAGGTGCCAGCTGGGGCTGCAGTCAGCTCAAGGCTAGAGAGGGGTAGAATCTGCTTCCAGGTTGGTGTCAGGATTCAGTTCCTCAGGGATTGTTGGATTGAGGGCTTTATTTTCTCCCAACTGTTGGCCAAATGCTGCCACGTGAGCTTCTCTATATGTCACTTACAACATGGCGGCTGACTTCCCTCAGAACCAGACAGAGGGAGTGAGAGAGGGTGAACCAGCAGAAACCAGAGTCTTTTTGTGACCTGATTTCAGAACTGACAGCCCTTTACTTTTGCCATATTCCATTCATTAGAAGTAAAGGGGACAGCATTGTGCGAGGGCATAAATACCAGGAGCTGAGCATCCTGAGGGTGTTCCAGGCTACCTTCCACAAATGCATAGGATAACTGGAGCCAGCTTTACAATATTGAGTCTTCCCATTGAAGAATGTGGTAGTTTTCCTCAAAGAGTCTTCTAAATATGTTTTAATTATTTTGTTATTGTGAATAGGATTTGACAAATTTCTGATTGGAGTTAGTATTGCTGTTACACAGAAGTCTCTCTCTGTGTATGAAACATTTATCTTATAAATTTCATTTTTATTTTACTTTTTGAATTCTATTAGCATTTTTTATCTGCAAATAATAATGATTTAAATTTATTTATTTTAATGAAGCATAGTTGTACAATTGCATTTTAGTTTCAGGTGTACTATTATACGTAGTGCCTGAACCCATTTGTAGATTATACTCCACTTAAAGTCATCACAAAACAATGGCTATATTTCATTACGTAGTGCTGTACAATATGTCCCAGCAGCCTATCCATTTTATACATAGTAGTTTCTACCTCTCAATCCCTTACCCCCCATCCTGCCTCTCCTCCCTTCTGTCTGGTAAATATTGGCCTGTTCTCTATACCTGTGACTCTGTTTCTGTTTTGCTGTATTTATTTGTTTGTTTTATTTTTTAGATTTGACATTAGTGAAGCATGATATTCCCTGGGTCCATCTATATTGGCTCCAAATGGCAGAATTTCATTGACTTTATGGCTGAATAATATTACATTGTATATATGTACTACATCTTCTTTATCCATTTATCTGTTGATGGACATAAAGATTGCTTCTGTATCTTGGCTATCATAAATAATGCTGCTATGAACATTGGGGTACATACATCTTTTTGAATTAGTATTTTCATTCTCTTCAGACATATACCTAGGTGTGGAATTGCTGGATTATATGGAAGTTCTATTTTCATTTTTGTTTTTGAGGGACCACCATTCTGTTTTCCATAGTGGCTATACCGGTTTATATTTCCACCAACAGTGTACAAGGGTTCCCCTTTCTCCACATCTTTGCCAATATTTGTTATTTGTGCTCTTTTTGATGATAGCCATTCTGATAGGTGTTAGGTGATACCTCATTGTGGCTTTGATTTGCATTTCTCTGATGATTAACATTGTTGGGCATCTTTTCATGTAGCTGTTGGCCCTTTGTGTATCTTCCTTGGAAAATGACTATTTAGGTCTTCTGCCCATTTTTGTTGTTGTTGTTGTTGTTATTGAGTTCCATGAGTTGTTTATATACTTTGAATATTAACCCTCTGTTGGTCATATCATTTGTAAAAATGTTCTCTCAGTCCAGGTATTGTCTTTGTTTCTCATTGATGGCTTCCTTTGTGTGCAAAGGCTTTTAAATTTAATTAGGTCCCATTTGTTTATTTTTGCTTTTATTTCTTTTGCCTTAGGTGACATATCCAAAAATATATTGCTATGATTTATTTCAAAGAGTGTATTGCCTATGTTTTCGTCTAGGAATTTTGTGGTTTCAGATCTTACACTTAGGTCCTTAATATATTTTGGGTTTATTTTAATATATGGTGCGAGGAAATGTTCTAATTTCATTGTTTTATGTGCAGCTGTCCAGTTTTCCCAGCAGTACTCATTGAAGAGACTGTTTTTTCTCCATTATCTATTCCTGTCTCCTTTGTTGTAAACTAACAGACCATCACTACATGGGTTTATTTGCAGCCTCTTTATTCTGTTTCATTGATGTATGTGTCTGTTTTTGTCCCAGTTATCATACTATTTTGATTACTGAGGCTTTGTAGGATAGGCTGAAGTCAAGGAGGGTGATACATCCAGCTTTGTTCTTTTTTCTCTGGATTGTTTTGGCAATTTGGAATCTTTTGTGGTTCCATGCGAATTTTAGAATGATTTGTTCTAGTTCTGTGAAAAATACTATTGGTATTTTGATAGGGAGTGCATTAAATTTATAGATCGCTTTTGTTAATATTTTAACAATATTAATTCTTCCGAACCAAGAGCTCAGGTATCTTTTCATTTCTTTGTATCATCTTCAATTTTCCATCAATGTTTTGTAGTTTGCAGAGTATAGGTCTTTCATCTCCTTAAACTTATTTCTAGGTATTTTATTCCTTTTGATGCAATTTTAAACAGGATTTATTTAACTTTCTCTTTCTGATAATTCATTGTTAGTGATAGAAAAGCAACAGATTTCTTTTTATTAATCTCATATCCTGCAACTTCACTGAATTCATTTATTCCAATAGTTTTTTTTTTTTTTTTGAGACTTCAGGGTTTTCTGTATATGGTATCATGTCATCTCCAAATAGTGATAGTTTTACTACTTCCTCTCCAATTTGGGTGCCTTTTATTTCTTTTTCTTGTATGACTGCTAAAGCTAGGACTTTCAACTATGTTAAATATAACTTCCAATATATGTTAAATAGGCTGTAGGTTTGTCATAAATGGCCTTTATTATGTTGACCTATGCTCTCTCTATATCAACTTTGATGAGAGTTTTTATCATGAATGTGGTGTATCACATTGATTGATTGGCTGATATTAAACCATTCTTGCATCCCTGGGATAAATCTGACTTGATCATGGTGTGTAATCCTAAATTTTTACGTATTGTTGAATTTGGTTTGCTAGTATTTTGTTGAGGATTTTTGCATCTATATTCATCAGAGATACTGGCCTGCAATTTTCATTTTTTGTAGTGTCTTTGTCTGATGTTGGTATCAGGGTAATGGTGGCCTCATAGAATAAATTTGGCAGTGTTCCATCCTCATCAGTTTTTATAATAGTGTAAGAAGGATAGATATTAGTTCTGTATATGTTTAGTAGAAATTCCCAGTTGAAGCCAGCCAGTCCTGGACTTTGGTTTGCTGGGAGGTGGGTTTTTGTTTTTTTTTTTCATTACAAGTCAATTTCACTACTAGTGATCTCTCTGTTCATGTTTTTATTTCTGCCTGATTCAGTCTTGAAAGATTGTATGTTTGTAGACATTTGTCCATTTTTGGCTAAATGTTTATCAATTTTGTTTATCTTTTCAAAAAACAGCTCTTGGTTTTATTGATCTTTTCTATTGTTTTTTTATAATTTTATTTATTTATTTATTATTTTTTGGGGGGTACAGCAAGTTCAATCATCTGTTTTTATACACATATCCCCATATTCCCTCCCTCCCTTGACTCCCCCTTCTATTGTTTTTTGATCTCTATTTTACTTATTTCCCCTTTGATCATTATTATTTCTTTTCTTCTGCTGACTTGGGGCATTTTTTCCCTTCTTTTTGTAATTCCTTTAGATGGTAGGTTAGGCTGTTTGAGATTTTCTTTGTCTCTTGAGGAAGACCTGTATTGCTATGCACTTCCCTCTTAGAATTACTTTTGCCTCATCACATAGATTTTGGAAAGTTTTATTTTTATTTTCATTTGTCTCAAGGTGTTTTCTGATTTCCTCTTTGATTTCTTCATTGATCTATTGTTTAGTAGCATATTGTTTAGTCTCCATGTGTTTGTGTTTTTCCCATTTTTCTTCCTGAAATGTAGTTCTGGTTTCATACATTGTAACTGGGGAAAATACTTGATATCATTTCTATTCTCTTAAATTTGTTAAGATTTTTTTTTTGTGGTCTAGCATGTGATCTATCCTGGAGAATGTTCCATGTGCTACTGAAAAAATGTGTATTCTTCTGTTTTGGGGTGGAATGTCCTACAGATATCTATTAACTCTAACTGATCTAATGTGTCATTTAAGACTAATGTTGTCTTATTGGTTTTCTGTCTGGATGATCTATTCATTGATGTCAGTGGGATATTAATTTCCCTACTATTATTGTCAATTTCTCCCTTTATGTCTATTCATATTTGCTTTATATTTAGGTGCTCCTATATTAGGTGCATATGTGTTAATGAGTATATCCTCTTCATGTATTGATCCCTTAATCATTATGTAATGCCTTCTTCATCTTTTATTATAGACTTTGTTTGAAAGTCCATTTCATCTAATGTGAGTATTTCTACCCCTGCCTTCATATCATTTCCATTTGTATGAAATATCTTTTTCCATCCCCTCATTTTCAGCCTGTGTGTGTCTTTAGCTCTGAAGTGAGCCTCTTGTAAGCAGTATATAGATTTTTTAAAAATATCTAATCAGCCACCCTATGTCTATTGATTGGCACATTTAGTCCATTAATATTTAAACTGGTTATTGAGAGGTATGTGCTGATTGCCATTTTCTTTTCACTCATTTTCCAGTTGTTATTATAGTCCTTTTCTGTTCATTTCTTCTTCTTTTTGTTTCTTCCCTTGCAGTTTGATGATTTTCTTTAGTAGTAAGCTTTCTTTGCTGTCTCCCTAGTTTTTGTGTATTTATTATGGGTTTTTGATTTGTGTTTACTATGGGGTCCCTATATGTTGACCTATAATTATGTCTACTTGTTTTAAACTGGTAGTCATTTAAGTTCAAACCAATTCTAAAAGATATAAATTTTTAAACTCCCTCACACGTTTTGTTTTTAATGTCACATTTTACATCTTTATGTTTATTGTAGTTATAGTGAATCTTACAATTTTGTGTCTTTTAAACTTTGTACTAGCTTATTTAAGTGGTTGATTCATGGCCTTTACTATCTATTTGCTTTTACTAGTGGGGTGTTTCCTTTCTTACAGATTCTTACTTCTTGTTGTAGCCTTTTCTTTTTTCACTTAGAGAAGACCTTTTAACATTTCTTTTAGGGTAAGTTTAGTACTGATGAACTCTTACTTTTTGCTTGTCTGAGAAGTTCTTTATATCTCCTTCAATATAAATGATAATCTTGCTGGGTAGAGTATCCTAGGTTGTAGGTTTTTTTCCCTCTTGTGTCACTTTATAACTTGCCACTCCCTCTGGCCAGCAAAATTTTTCAGAAAAATTAGTTGATAGCCTTCTGGGGGTTCCCTTGTATATGACTTTGTTTTTCTCTTGCTGCCTTTAGAATTCTGTCTTTAACTTTTGCCATTTTAATTATGGTTTTTCTCACTGTGGGTCTGTTTGGGCCCATCTTATTTGGGACCCACTATGCTTCCTGTACCTGGATATCTGTTTCCTTCTTTGTGTTCAGGAAATTTTCAATCATAATTTCATCAAATAATTTCTCTTTCTCTTCTTCTGGGACTGCAGTAGTGCTAATACTGGTATTTCTTGATATTGTCTCAGAGGTCCCTTAAACTCTTCTCATTCTTAAAAAATTGTTTTTCTTTTTGATATTCTGATTGGGTGGTTTTCATTATTCTATCTTCCAGGTCAGTTATGCATATTTTTTGTATCACTTAGTCTGCTATTAATTCCTTCTCTTGTGTTTTTCATTTCATTTATTGTAGTCTTCATTTCTGATTGAATATTTTTATATTTTCTAGTTCCTTTGTTAAAAATTCTCACTGTATTCATCTATTCCTTTTCCTAATTCAGTTAGTATTTTTATTACTAGTACTCTGAACTTTTTATCTGGTAAATTATTTATTTCTCTTTCATTAATTGTTTTTTCAGGGTTTTTCTCTTGTTCTTCCATTTGAAATAAATCCCTCAATCTTCTTATTTTGCTTAACTTTCTCTGTCCCTATGAAATAGGTGAGACAGTTACTTATCCTAGTCTTGAAGGGGTCTCCTTGTGTGGGATCATCCCTGTAGAATCTGCATGTGCCCAGTCACTTTGGTTGAGAGAGATGGACCTAATGTGATGGGTCACCTTTTCCCCAGAGTATGCTGGCATCTGTCATCTTGGTAGGAGGTGGCACTGGAGATGAGGAGACCAGAGCCAAAGCCAGGTGTGAGCTGGAGCTTTCTCTCTGTTCAGTGGCCAACACCACTCTGTTGGGTGTGGGGTCAGGTTCCTAGGAATTGAAGGAGAAGTGCTGAGGTATGGGTCTAAACTGACTCTATTCTCTCTAATTATGTGCTCTCCCCATCCCAGAACCAGCACTCTTGCCCCAGGGGAGAGTAGAGTTAGAGCAAGAGAGGCTGGAGTGGGTACTTGGTGTGGGTTGGGCATGGGCTATGGTTATCCTAGCACCAGTCAGATTTCTGGACTGCTCCTAACCTGCTGCCTCTGTAATCATCACCAATGACCATCGTTTCCCCCATTCAGATGCCATGCTAGGTCCGAGCTGGCTCTGTTCCTCAGAAGTGTGCACTCCCCTTGGCCTTGGCAGCTCTCACCCTAATGTGGAACCATGCCATAGAGCAAGCTCAGCTGGAGCAGTCACTCAGTGCAGACTGGTATGCTCACTGGGGCAGTTGAGGGAAACTGGCCAGAGTCCTGGGCAGTTTCAATCTGCTTCCTCTGCTTTATTTCAGGAGTAAGCAAGTATGTGTGTGCTCTTCATGAGTGGAGTCTAGGTTTCTTACAGCCCTGCTGTCAGTCTCATTGGTTTTCAAACCCATTGGTTTTCAGTGGACACACATGATAAAGTGTACAGAATTTGCAAAATTAGTCTAAGATAGTCCCTAAACAAAAAGCAACAACAACAAACCTTGGATTTAAAATATAAATTTTAAATATAAATATATATAATATGATAAATTTAAAATATAAATACATTTAAAATATAAGTAAAATAAATTTAAAATATGAATATATATAATTTGATATAAATATATAATGAATATATAAATAATATACAATAAAATAATATAAATAATATAAACATTATATTATTTATATGTCTAGTTTTCAACAAAGTAGAAGATGTGCAAGGAAACAGACAAGTATGGCCCATGCACTGGAAAAAATTTAATCAATAGAAACTGTTCCTGAGCAAGCCCATACATTAGATTTTAGAAAGATGTTGTCACCTATTATAAATATGTGCAAAGAACTAAAGGAAACAGTGTCTAAAAAATTAAAAGAAACTATGAGAATTATGTACTAACATATAGACAATATCAACAAGGAGATAGAATTTATATAAAAAAAGGACCAAATAGATATTCTGAAACTGAAAAGTATGATACCTAAAATGAAAAATCCAAAGTAGAGACTCAAGAGTAGGTTTGCATTGGCAGAAGAGAAAAATCAGCAAACTTGAAGATAGGTCAACTGAGATTATCCAGTCTGAAACAGGAAAAAAAAAGAATGAAGAAAAATAACCAGAAAACCAGAGATATGTACAATAGGACACCATCAATAATAAAAATATTTATATAATGGGAGATCCAGAAGCAAGGGAGAGAGTGAAAGGATCAGAAAGAACATTTGAAGAGATAAGGGTCAACAGTTTCCCAAATTTGATTAAAAGCTTCAATCAATATATCCAAGAAGTTGAAAGAGCTACAAGTAGGGTAAACTTGGAGATTCACATCTAAGCACATCGTAATCAAGCTGTTGAAACTAAAGACAAAGAGAGGAATCTATTTTTTTTTTTAATCCATTTTTAAAAAATTTTTTTTTTATTTTTATTTTTTTGGAGATACACCAGGTTCAATCATCTGTTTTTATACACATATCCCTGTATTCCCTCCCTTCCTTGACTCCCCCCCTCGAGTCCCCCCCACCCTCCCTGCCCCAGTCCTCTAAGGCATCTTCCATCCTCGAGTTGGACTCCCTTTGTTATACAACTTCCCACTGACTATTTTACAGTTGGTAGTATATATATGTCTGTGCTACTCTCTCGCTTCATCTCAGTTTCCCCTTCACCACCCGCCCCCTCCCATACCTCGAGTTCTCCAGTCCATTCTCTGCATCTGCATCCTTGTTCTTGTCACTGAGTTCATCAGTACCATTTTTAGATTCCGTATATGTGAGTTAGCATACAATATTTGTCCTTCTCTTTCTGACTTACTTCACTATGTATGACAGATTGTAGTTCTATCCACCATTACATATAGCTCCATCTCATCCCTTTTTATAGCTGAGTAATATTCCATTGTATATATATGCCACATCTTCTGTATCCATTCATTTGTTGATGGGCATTTAGGTTGCTTCCATGTCCTGGCTATTGTAAATAGTGCTGCAATAAACATTATGGTACAAGTTTCTTTTGGGATTATGGTTTTCTTTGGGTATATGCCCAGGAGTGGGATGACTGGATCATATGGTAGTTCTATTTGTAGTTTTTGAAGGAACCTCCAAATTGTTTTCCATAGTGGCTGTACCAACTTACAGTCCCACCAACAGTGCAGGAGAGTTCCCTTTTCTCCACACCCTCTCCAACATTTGTGGTTTCCAGACTTTGTGATGATGGCCATTCTGATTGGTGTGAGGTGATACCTCATTGTGGCTTTGACTTGCATTTCTCTGATGATGAGTGATGTTGAGCATCTTTTCATGTGTTTGTTGGCCATCTGTATGTCTTCTTTGGAGAAATGTCTATTTAGGTCTTCTGCCCATTTGTGGATTGGGTTATTTGCTTTTTTGGTATGAAGCTGCATGAGCTGCTTGTATATTTTGGAGGTTAATCCTTTGTCTGTTGTTTCATACGCAATTATTTTTTCCCCACTCTGAGGGTTGCCTTTTAGTCTTGTTTATGGTTTCTTTCACTGTGCAAAAGCTTTTAAGTTTCATGAGGTCCCATTCATTTATTCTTGATTTTATTTCCCTGATTCTAGGAGGTGGGTCAAAAAGGATGTTGCTTTGATGTATGTCAAAGAGTGTTCTGCCTATGTTTTCCTCTAGGAGTTTGATAGTGTCTGGCCTTACATGTAGGTCTTTAATCCATTTGGAGTTTATTTTTGTGTATGGTGTTAGGAAGTGTTCTAATTTCATTCTTTTACATGTAGCTGTCCAATGTTCCCAGCACCACTTATTGAAGAGGCTGTCTTTTTTCCATTGTATAGTCGTGCCTCCTTTGTCAAAGATAAGGTGCCCATATGTGTTTGGGCTTACTTCTGAGTTCTCTATTCTATTCCATTGATCTTCCTTTCTATTTTTGTGCCAGTACCATACTGTCTTGATCACTATGGCCTTGTAGTAGAGTTTGAAGTCAGGAAGCCTGATTCCACCAACTCCATTTGTCCTTCTCAAGATTGCTTTGGCTATTTGGGGTCTTTTGCGTTTCCATTCAAATCGTAAGATTTCTTGCTCTAGTTCTGTGAAAAATGCCATTGGTAATTTGATCGGGATTGCATTGAATCTGTAAATTGCTTTGGGTAGTACAGTCATTTTCACTATGTTGATTCTTCCAATCCAGGAACATGGTATGTCCCTCCATCTGTTTGTGTCGTCTTTGATTTCTTTCATCAATGTCTTAAAGTTTTCTGCATACAGATCTTTTGCCTCCTTAGGCAGGTTTATTCCTAGGTATTTTATTCTTTTGGTTGCAATGGTGAATGGGAGCGTTTCCTTAATTTCTCTTTCTGCTCTTCCGTTGTTAGTGTATAGGAATGCAAGAGATTTCTGCGCATTAATTTTGTATCCTGCTACTTTACTAAACTCATCAATGAGTGCTAGCACTTTTCTGGTAGAGTCTTTAGGGTTTTCTATATATAATATCATGTCATCTGCAAAGAGTGACAATTTTACTTCTTCTTTTCCAATTTGGATTCCTTTTATTTCTTTTTCTTCTCTGATTGCTGTGGCTAACACTTCCAAAACTATGTTGAATAACAGTGGTGAGAGTGGACACCCTTGTCTTGTTCCTGTTCTTAGAGGGAATTCTTCCAGTTTTTCCCCATTGAGAACGATGTTGGCTTTTGGTTTTTCATATATGGCTTTTATGATGTTGAGGTAATTTCCTTCTATGCCCATTTTCTGGAGAGCTTTTATCATAAATGGATGTTGAACTTTGTCAAAAGCTTTTTCTGCATCTATTGAAATGATCATATGGTTTTTATCCTTCAATTTGTTGATATGATGTATCACGTTGATTGATTTGCGTATATTGAAGAATCCTCGCATCCCAGGGATAAAGCTCACTTGATCATGGGGTATGATTTTTTTAATGTGCTGTTGGAGTCTGTTAGCTAGTATTTTGTTGAGGATTTTTGCATCTATATTCATCAGTGATATTGGTCTGTAGTTTTCTTTTTTTGTGACATCTTTGCCTCGTTTTGGGATCAGGGTGATGGTGACCTCATAGAATGAGTTTGGGAGTGTTCCGCCTTCTGCAATATTTTGGAAGAGTTTGAGAAGGATAGGTGTTAACTCTTCTCGAAATGTTTGATAGAATTCGCCCGTGAACCCATCTGGTCCTGGGCTTTTGTGTGTTGGGAGATTTTTAATCACTGCCTCAATTTCCATACTTGTGATTGGTCTGTTCTTATTTTCTATTTCTTCCTGGTCCAGTCTTGGAAGATTGTATTTTTCTAAGAATGTATCCATTTCTTCCAGGTTATCCAATTGATTGGCATATAGTTGCTTGTAGTAGTCTCTCATGATGTTTTGTATTTCTGAGGTGTCCGTTGTGACTGCTCCTTTTTCATTTCTAATTCTGTTGATTTGCATCTTCTCCCTTTTTTTCTTGATGAGTCTGGCTAATGGTTTATCAATTTTGTTAATCTTCTCAAAGAACCAGCTTTTAGTTTTATTTATTTTTCTTATGGTTTCTTTCCTTTCTTTTTCATTTATTTCTGCTCTGATCTTTACGATTTCTTTCCTTCTGCTCCCTTTGGGGTTTCTTTGTTCTTCTTTCTCTAGTTGTTTGAGGTGTAAGGTTAGGTTGTTTATTCGATCATTTTCTTGTTTCTTAAGGTAGGACTGTATTGCTATAAACTTCCCTCTTAGAACTGCTTTTGCTGCGTCCCATAGGTTTTGGGTTGTTGTGTTTTCGTTGTCATTTGTTTCTAGATATTTTTTGATTTCCTCTTTGATTTCTTTAGTGATTCCTTGGTTGTTTAGGAGTGAATTGTTTAGCCTTCATGTGTTTGTATTTTTTGCAGTGTTTTTCCTGTAATTGATATCTAGTCTCATGGCGTTGTGGTCTGAGAAGATGCTTGATATGATTTCAATTTTCTTGAATTTGCTGAGGTTTGATTTGTGACCCAAGATGTGATCTATCCTGGAAAATGTTCCGTGTGCACTTGAGAAGAAAGTGTAGTCTGTCTTTTTTGGATGGAATGTCCTATAAATATCAATGAAGTCAAGATGGTCTAATGTGTCATTTAAAGCTTGTGTGTCTTTATTGATTTTCTGTTTGGATGATCTGTCCATTGATGTAAGGGGTGTTTAAGTCTCCCACTATTATTGTGTTCCTGTCGATGTCCCCTTTTATAGCTGTTAGCATTTGCCTTATGTATTGAGGTGTTCCTATATTGGGGGCATAGATATTTACCATTGTGATATGTTCTTCTTGAATGGATCCCTTGATCATTATGTAGTGTCCTTCCTTGTCTCTTTTAATAGTCTTTACTTTCAAGTCTAATTTGTCTGATATGAGTATTGTTACTCCAGCTTTCTTTTGACTTCCATTTGCATGGAATATCTTTTTCCATCCCTTTCCTTTCAGTCTATATGTATCCCTTGGTCTGAAGTGGGTTTCTTGTAGGCAGCATATAGAAGGGTCTTGTTTTTGTATCCATTCAGCCAGTCTGTGTCTTTTGGTTGGAGCATTTAATCCATTGACCTTTAAAGTGATTATTGACATGTGTGTTCCAATGACCATTTTCTGAATTGTTTTGGGTTTGTATTTGTAGGTGTTTTCCTTTTCTTGTGTTTCCTACTTAGAGAAGTTCCTTTAGCACTTGTTGTAAGGCTGGTTTGGTGGTGCTGAATTCTCTTAACTTTTGCTTGTCTGGAAAGCTTTTGATTTCTCCCTCAAATCTGAATGAGATTCTTGCTGGGTAGAGTATTCTTGGCTGTAGGTTTCTCTCTTTCAGGGCTTTCAGTATATCCTGCCTTTCCCTTCTGGCCTGCAGAGTTTCTGTAGAAAGGTCAGCTGTTATCCTTATGGGTTTTCCCTTATATGTTGTTTGTTGCTTTTCTCTTGCTGCTTTTAATAGTTTTTCTTTCTGTTTAATTGTCGTTTGTTTGATTAATATGTGTCTTGGTGTATTTCTCCTTGGGTTTATTCTGTATGGGACTCTCTGTGCTTCTTGGACTTGGTTCATTATTTCCTTTCCCATGCTGGGGAAGTTTTCCACTATAACCTCGTCAAATATTTTCTCAGCCCCTTTCTTGTTTTCTTCTTCTTCTGGGATGCCTATAATTCGAATGTTGGTACGTTTAAGGTTATCACTGAGGTCTCTGAGACTGTCTTCTATTCTTTTTATTCTTTTTTCTTTTTCCTGCTCTGTGGCAGTTATTTCCCCCATTCTATCTTCCAACTCACTTATTTGTTCTTCTGCCTCAGTCATTCTGCTGGTTATAGCCTCTAGAGTATTTTTAATTTCAGTTATTTTGTTATCCATTGGTGTTTGTTTTTCTGAGTTCTTATGAACTGTTTCTTGTACTTTCTCTATTTTGTTATCGAGATTTTGTATCATTTTTACTATCATTACTCTAAATTCTTTTTCAGGCATTTTTCCTCTTTCCTCCTCATTTATTTGGTCTTGTGGGTTTTTTTCCTGCTCCTTTGCCTGCATGGTGTTTCTTTGTTTCCTCATGGTTGTCCAAACTTTTGGGGTTGCTTGTCATGGCGATAGAGGTGTTTATAGAAGACTGTCCAAGCCTCAGACTAATGTCCAAGTATTGGATTAAACGAATATTAAGTCGGCTATGTCAGGCTCCCCGCAGCCCTTTCTGGTGTCCGAGGCCATCTGCTGGTGTTCAGCTGGTTCTCTGTGGGAATTACTGCGTCCTTCCATGCATTCCCAATGCATCTGTGGAGAGGGATGCACTCCACGTCTCTCTACTTCGCCGCCATCTTTTCTCCTCCTCAAAGAGAGGAATCTTGAATGCAGCAAGAGAAAAATGATTCATCACTTGAAGTTATCCTCAGTAAGATTAACATTAGGTTTCTCATCAGAAACTGATGGTGGCCAGAAGGCAGTGAAATGACCTATTTAAAGTGTTGAAAGAAAATGACTGCCAACCAGAAATTCTATATCCAACAAAACAGTCTTTCAGAAAATGAAGGAGAAATTGAAACATTGCCAGATAAACAAAAACTAATATTTATCATTAGCAGACCTGCTCTACAAGAAATACTAAGGGAGTTCTTTAATCTGAAATGAAAAAAAAAAGAAAAAAAAAAGGACAGTTACTTGAATGCACATAAAAAGGTAAAGAGCATGGAGAGGAAATGCAGATGGCCAACAGGCTCATGAAAAGATGCTCAACATCACTAATCATCAAGGAAATGCAAATCAAAACCACCATGAGATATCACCTCCCACCTGTCAGAATGGCTATCATCAAAAAGAACACAAATAACAACCACTGGTGAAGATGTGGAGAAAAGGGAATGCTCCTACACCTTTGAGGTGGGAATGTAAATTGGTGCAGCCACTGTGGAAAACAGTACAGAGATTTATCAAAAAAATTAGAACTACCATATGACCCAGCACTTCCACTCCAGGGTATATATCTGAAAAACACAAAAACACTATTTCAAAAAAATACATGCACCCCAATGTTCATAGAAGTATTATTTATAATTGCCAAGATATGGAAGCAACCTAGGTTTCTATCAACAGATGAATGGATAAAGAAGATGTAGTGTGATATATATATATCACATATATATGTATATATATTACATGTATACATGAAGGAATACTACTCAGTCATAAAAAAGAATGAAATTTTGCCATTTGCAGCAACATGGATGGATTTGGATGGCATTATGGTAAGTGAAATAAGTCAGACAGAGAAAAACAAATACTGTATGATATCACTTTCATGCAAAATCTAAAAAAATGCAGCAAAATAGTGAATAAAACAAAAATCAAGCAGACTCACTGTTATAGAGAACAAACTAGTGGTTACCAGTGGGGAGAGGGAAGGGAGAAGGGGCAGTATAAGGCTAGTAAATTTAAAAAAGGGTTATTATAGGAGTATGTCAAACCTTTGAAAGCACTATAGAATTGAAAGAATCCTCCATTTAATAAAAAAAAATTACCAAAAAAATTACCCCCCCACTAAAGATGATTGGATAGATAAATCCAAAAGTTGGTATAGATATACTTTGTAACCCTTTTCTTCTTCTAATTGACTTAAAAGACAGCTTCACAAAGCATAATTTTAGAACTGTATTGATTATTCTGGATAATCCAAGTCCCTGGCATTTCCGTATGAATTTTAGCATTAGTTTGTCAGTTCTACAGAAAGGCTAACTGGAATTTTGATATAAATTACTTTAAATCTGTAGATCAATTTGGAAAGTATTCCCATTTTAACAATATTGTGTTCTTATGAAAGAACATGAGATGTTTTTCCATTTACTTAGGTCTTCTTTAATTTCTCTCAATATTTTGTAGTTTTCAGAGTAGTACAAATTTGGTACCTCTTTTGTTATATTTATTTCTAAGTATTTTATTATTTTTATGCCTTTTTAAATGACATGTGCTCTTAATTTTCTGTTCTACTGCTCATTCCTGCAACTGATTCAAAATAGCTTTATAGTAATAAATTTATTCATTGCTTAGGTATCTTGGATACTAAATTTGACTTTATTAATCAGGAAAATAGGTTGATTCAAGTTCTTATTTTTACCTTGAATAATGATCCTAAAATTAGAAATATTTTGGCTATGCCACCATTTTGGAAGAGATTCTGTGAGATAGATAACTATGCCAGTGTTTCAGTGCTGAAATACATTTTTATGAGGGTTGACACAGACTTTACCAGATGACCTCATAGGTTTGAAGGCAAAAATATTGATATAAACTCAACTCACATTTTTATAAAATTCAGTTACTCAAATATACAATTGTATAAGGATGTTGAAAGGTGAACCATGAAAACTCATATCATTTACTAAAGTATATTTATGTGAATTTTGGTTTTAAAACCTTGCTACAATCAAAACAAAATCTGAAATCATTTAATATCTACATAAATTGAATGTACCATACATATTTTTAGTTCTCAAGCCAAACAACAGCAGCTGTCTGTTGAAATTAACTTTTATGCAGAAATAAAGTTTATATTTGATTTTATTTGTGCAATTTGCTAAAGTTATTTTTTAGGGAGTGTTATTTTGCATGAAAAATTAGAATGAGAAGATTGTAATTTTGTCAGCAATGTCTCTGTGGCTTATGTGGATGAAATCAAATTTCCAAGCATAAAAATTAGATGTATGCGCATTTTGTGTGCATGTGTTCACATGTCTATTATCAGCTTCTGGAAAGATCCCAAATATCTAATAAGTTATGAACAACTGATGGATACAATTGGTTCAGTTAACTCAATATAGGCCCCAGGGATTAGTACTTTCATTTTGAAATTATCGATTTGTATTTTTTCTTTTCTATTCTACATCCAGTTGCTTGCCCAAAATATACATTCATATATTTAATAGAATTTCCAACTTAACATTTCCAATACTGAGCTCTTGAATTACTCCCCTAAAAGTGTTCGTCTGGGTTTTCCCATCTCAGTTAACAGCAACTTCTTTCTTCCAGTTGCTCAGGAAAAAAGCCTTAGAGTCATCCTAGACTCCCCTTTCTCTCGTATCTCACATCCAATTACCAGAAAATTGTTAGTTGCTTTACATTTCTTGTCTTATTTAGTGCTAATAAATCTATGAAATAGGTATTATTATCCTATTTTCAGATAAATAGGCGATATTAATTATCATAGCAAACACATAGCACTTACTATACCAGGCACCCTTTAACACTTTGACCTATTTTACTTACTGTAACCCAAATAATACTCCTAATAGCCCTACATGGTAGGTACAATTACTATATCCATTTTACATGTGGGAAAATGAAGCACAAATTGTTAAGTATCTTGTCTAAATTCTCATAATTAATGAGTGTAGGATCCAAGTTTGAAACCTAAACATGGCACACAAACATAGTAAGTTCTTTCTAACTGGAAGGAGGAAATTTTAGGAAAACTAGAATGAAGTACTGCACACTGAATAGATACTAAACATATGAAATTTTATTTTTCCTTCCTTACCTATATCTGACAGGCATTGACCTTGTACTCAATATGTTCCAGGCATTAACGCACAATGTGCACAGGAAGATTTTAATCATGTTGGAGAGGAGAGAACGAATGAAAGGTAAATAACTGAATATATTGTCATCATTAAATATATGAACCATATGTAGATGGGGGGTTTAAATAAACACTTGTGATACGCAAATCACTATTTGTAAAACAGTAGTCAACGTATTCATATATTCATGTAAGGAAGAATATATTCTATCCTTACCTTTCTGTTTACACTCCTCCCTGGGACACTTCTAAATCTAAGCTGATGAAAAATAGAGATTCTTCATGGTGCCTTGGTTACTCAAAATGCTCAACCTTTAGAACTGTTCTATTCGCTTTTCTACTAAGAAACACACAAAAAATCACATCTACATGGAATGATAGGAAATAAAATGAAATGAGAGATTTGAAAGATCAGTTTGAAATGAAACAAAATATAACATTAGATTTATGTATTTTTTTTGTATGAGAGTACATTGCATTTTTCTTTTTCTTTTTTTTAAGATTTTTAAAAAATTTCATTTATTTATTTATTTGTTTGTTTGTTTGTTTGTTTATTTTTGGCTGTTTTGGGTCTCCATTGCTGTGCATGGGCTTTCTCTAGTTGTGGCGAGCAGGGGCTACTCTTCACTGTGGTGTGCGGGCTTCTCAGTGTGGTCTCTTCTCTTGTTGCAGAACACGGGCTCTAGGCGTGCAGATTTCAGTAGTTGTGGTGCATGGGCTCAGTAGTTATGGCTCGCAAGCTCTAAAGCACAGGCTCAGTAGTTGTGGCACACAGGCTCAGTAGTTGTGGCACACAGGATTTATGTTTCTCTGTAGCATTACGTTGCATTTTTTTACAGAGTGTTTGCCAGTTAAAAATGTAGATAGTAAATTGTATAATTAAGACAGTATTATGTGACATGTTAAATATATTAAATACAGTAGAGTATTTAATTAAGGGTCTTTCCTCTTTTTTTCCCACTTCAACAAGTCATATGCAGAGAAAAGTTAACAGTTGACAAAGAGATTTTGAAACATGGGTCTTAAATATTTATAGACATTTTAAAAAAGCAGTATTTTCAGTTTTCAACTACATCATGTTTATGGCTTTTCAGATTATTCAAGTTTTTGATACCTACCTCTCTTTGTTTCTCTAGCTATCAAACATACAGTAGAGAATATAAGAGAAATGGTTCAAATTCTCTGGAAGCACATTAATTTTAACAGTAAGTAAATCTTGCTGCTTGAATATCTTCTTTTAAAGGTGCAAGATTCTTGTAGAGATGTAAAACAACAGTCTAGTAGAATAAAGTACATGTGCTTTCTATGTAAATTGCAAAGATGGGAAACATTTTACTTCATGGCATTAATGTCACAGGTCATAGTCAAGAGTTTATTGCCAATTCAGAGGAAATTCTCTTTTCAATGACATATGGCATGACCTTCAACTTCTAACAGTTGTAGAATGGTTAAGGTCAACTATTCTTACATTCAGAAAATCCAAATGATGTACATGACAAATGGTAGAGTATATTGTAACGGATTTCTGGGGCAAAAACAGTAAAATATTGCACTGTGGGATGAAAGGTTACTGACCCTGTGATACTATGTCTGACACTAATCATTATTTCCCAATTGAGCTATTTGAAAGGATAGTCAATATTTTGTTTGTTAGACTTATCCTTTTAGTTTATATGAATTGGAAAGATGCTTCCCCCTCCCTGTACCCCACCAAATGGAATATAGCTATTAGAATTTTATCAACTAAAAGACAAGTTGTAATGAAGAGCAGGGTATTTTTCTTTCTGTACAATTTTTCTTTCTTTGTGCTCCTGGTTTAATCAGAATTGTTTTCACCTTACTCAATGGAAAAAATTTAGAAAGCTTCATTTAGAAGTAAAATTTCAATGTTAATAGTTTACCATCTAGAAAGAAAAATAAATATTGAGCATCCATCCTTTATATACTATATACTGTACTGATTTTTTTTCCTTAAAAAATGGCCTCAATAGACAATTTATTTAGAATTGCTTAATCTTTCTTGTCTCTAAAATGTGCTGTTTCTGGGTTCTATAGCCCTGCAGTGAAATTTTTTTCTCTTCTCCAAGGTTGACATGTTCTCACCTCATGTCCCTTTCTACAGCTATCCTCCAGCATTCCAACTGTTAACTTATACTGCTACCCAGAGATTTTTCTCATGACACACTGGATTAAGGTTGTTGCTGTGTTTCACTATATGACCCATTTGTTACAGCACTTGTGTATTCTGTGTTTTGAGAGATTAATGCATCTACGTACCACATATGCATTCATTTGCTGCTCTTTTTGTGTAAACCGTGATCTAATCTTTACCTTAGGAATGCATTACAGATCACCATTTACTTTTATTTTAGGAAATCAGAGGAATGAAGAGAAAGAAGTACTACATGAATTAGTGTGTTTGGATTTCTAAATCTTCTGCTTGGTAGGCATTGTGAAAGAGACCTTCCAGAACCTATAATTCCGTTGCTTTACTTAGCTTCTCATTTCATCCCACCCATGATTCTCAGTTTATGGCATATAACCTACAGCATAAACTTGAGCTACTTAGAGAACTTCTGTAACCTAGGAAAGATAGACTCACTCTGGGCCTACTACACCTGAGGCCACACATAGAAAGAATCCTAGGAGCAAAAAAACAAAAACAGAAACAAAAAAAAACAACCAATCAAACAAAAAAAAACCCCAAAACAAAACCTGCTATGTCTTCCATTATGCAAGGTTTGTCCTTAGCCATCTCCACTCTTGTTATTACTTTTCTTATTATTATGTCTTTTTCCATATTTGTTACTACTACTCTGCCTATTACTATTACTGTCTATTAATATTGTATTTCTACTATCCTGGAATGAACATTACTCTGCCCCTATCTTTGAAGCAACAAAGGAAAGATTTTTCTATTTAAAAACCAGTGCTGAGATGGCTCTAAAATAGGCTGTAAAGAATTCAGAATGTGGGAGCAAGCATCATAAGAAGCTTTCCAGCTAACTTTGGCCTGAGAGCTACAAGAAGTTGCGTATCATCACTATGCAAATAGAGTGAAGTGAAGCATATTCATGAGATTATAATATAAGCCAAGTTGAATTAAAGGCATCCTTTCTTAGGTAGGGGCACAAGAAAGGAGCTCAAAATGCCTGGCCACTTTCTTAAGAAGAGTGATCCAAGAACAGAAACATCACAGGTAAAAGGCAACAACCAATCCTCATTACTTTTATTTTATTTTTTAACTTTTATTGGGGTATAGTTGCTATACAATGTTTCGTTAGTTTCTGCTGTACAGCAAAGTGAATCAGCTATATGTATACATATATGCCTTCTTTTTTTTGGCTTTCCTTCCTATTTAGGTCACCACAGAGCATTGAGTAGAGTTCCCTGTGCTATATAGCAGGTTCTTATTAGTTATCTATTTTATACATATTAGTGTATACATGTCAATCCCAATTTCCCAATTCATCTCAACCCCACTTCCCTCCTTTGGTGTCCATAGATTGGTTCTCTACATCTGTGTCTCTATTTCTGCCTTGCAAACAAGTTCATCTGTACCACTTTTTTAGATTCCATATATGTGAGTTAGCATATGGTATTTTTCTCTTTCTGGCTTACTTCACTCTGTATGACAGACTCTAGGTCCATCCACCTCACTACAAATAACTCAGTTTCATTCCTTTTTATGGCTGAGTAATATTCCATTGTATATATGTGCTACATCTTCTTTATCCATTCATCTGTTGATGGATATTTAGGTTGCTTCCATGTCCTGGCTATTGTAAATAGTGCTGCAGTGAACATTGGGCTGCGTATGTCTTTTTTTTTTTTTTAATAAATAAATAAATAAATAAATAAATAAATAAATAAATAAATTTATTTAAAGAAATGATCAAAATGCAAATCTGGGAATCCTGGTAGCAGTACAGGCTGTGTTTTGTTGCTTTGACTCATTCTCACAGAGGCTGTGGTAAGTCAGTGAAGTAAGTCTTGGGGAGCTCTAGAGTGGCCCACAGATTCCCTGGGATTCCACAATGAGACCTCAGTTCCCTGAATCCACCTCCTCCACATAGTGGGGTCTGTGTGGACTGTAGTGGATCAGAGGATTCTAAGAAGCCCCACTTGTTTGTCACAAGCATGTGGGGGCATAAGGGCTCAGAGGTGTGTGGCCTGGGGGTATCACCTGCAGGTGTGGCTGGGGGTATAGCCGCTGCACACAAAATGGGCACCTCAGCTTCTCCGGAGACCTGGTAGTAGGGTTTCTCTTTATTCCAGTTTTACACAGGAGATGACCCATAGAACATGTGTCTTTTTCAATTATGGTTTTCTCAGGGTATATGCCCAGTAGTGGAATTGTTGGTTCATATGGTAATTCTATCTTTGGTTTTTTAAGGAACCTCCATGCTGTTCTCCATAGTGGCTGTATCAACTTACATTCCCAAAAAGAGTACAAGAGGGTTCTATTTTCCCCACATCCTCTCCAGCATTTATTATTTGTAGACTTTTTGATGATGGCTATTCTGACCAGTGTGAGGTAATACCTCATTGTAGTTTTGGTTTGCATTTCTCCAATAATTAGTGAGGTTGAGTATCTTTTCATGTGCCTCTTGGCCATCTATATGTCTTCTTTGGAGAAATGTCTATTTAGGTCTTTTGCCCATATTTTGATTGGGTTGTTTGTTTGTTTTGATATTGAGCTGCATGACCTCCTTGTATATTTTGGAGATTAATTCTTTGTCTGTTGCTTCATTTGCAAATATTTTCTCCTGTTCTGAGGGTTGTATTTTTGTATTGTTTATGGTTTCCTTTGCTGTGCAAAAGCTTTTAAGTTTTGTGAGGTCCCATTTGTTTATTCTTGATTTTATTTTCATTACTCTAGGTGGTGGATCAAAAAAGATCTCTCTGTGATTTATGTCAAAGAGTGTTCTTCCTGTTTTCCTCTAAGAGTTTTATAATTTCCAATGTTGTATTTAGGTCTTTAATCCATTTTGAGTTTATTTTTGTGTATGATATTAGTGAGTGTTCTAATTTCATTCTTTTACACAAAGCTGTCCAGTTTTCCTAGCACCACCTATTGAAGAAACTGTCTTTTCTCCATTATATATCCTTGCTTCCTTTGTCATAGATTAGTTGACCAGAAGTGCATGGGTTTATCTCTGGGCTTTCTATCCAGTACCATTGATCTGTATTTCTGTTTTTGTGCCAGTACCATACTGTCTTTATTACTGTAGTTTTGTAGTATAGTCTAAAGTAAAAGATACATCCTAGTGCCTTCCCTCCATTAAAGCATCGTTCACCCTTGTCGGATGGTTTGAGTAGTATCCCTCTCTCCCCCTGAAACCCTTTATTTTAATTGGTTAATTAATCCATTAGAATTGCTTTAAATGATAAAATAGGACATTAATGATACTTGAGGAAGTTTGTGTATAGGCAACCGTGACTGGATTGCCATTGTTTGGGGCAAATAAGAGTGATGATCTTCTTGAGATAAGAGGATTTAATAAATGAAGAAGAATTAAAAAGTAAAGAGCATAAAGAAGGTATGTTCCTCAAAATTTGGGTTATGTCTAGCCTTGTCCATGCCTTCCTCATTCAATCAAAGAAAAAAATCTCCCCCCTCATGTATAAACATCGGTATAGGAAAAGTGCAGTTTCCATTCTGCATATTTCTGCCTCCATCTTATTACTTCTCAAGGTAGTTGAGTTTCAGTTGGGTGCCTTAACACAGGGAAACCCTCGAATACCCTCATCTATGTGAAATCATCTGTACTTTGTGAATGCTGTGCAAATAATTGTTCTTTCATTTTCAGTTGCTCTGAGTTCCCACATGTTCTTGGCTAATTCTTGTGTGAAACAGAGAGCCTGATTGGAGAGTCTACTAGTGACTACAGTACTTTTAAATCCAGCAGGTATTTCAAATTACAGGTAGGAAAACAAGATCCAAAATCTTTAAGCTATTTCTCTCAGGTCATAAAGCAATTGTTTGATAAAGCTAGAAATGATACCTGAAATATTTGTTTCTTTGATTAGTATTTTAGCCTTCAGTATATTTCACTGCTTCTTCAACCTCAGTTGACCAAACATTCTCTTAGTTAATTAAGCTCCCTTGCAAATACCTCTTTTTTATATATTAAAATGAAATAATTCTTGAGATTTGTTTATTCATCTGTAAGGAATACTGTAATTATTTATCTGTACTTCAAAGATAGATAATCTGAATCTTAAGGGAATTTTCCAGGCCACATTGCACATCAAACTCTAGACTGTGAATTTCATAGGGAACTATAGACGTCTTAATTTCCATTATCATACTCCAAGTAATGAAACTGGTCAGAGAGCGAAATAATTTATGCAAGTTAATAAGAAAAGGTAATATCAGGATCTGGTTGTATCCCATGTGTTCTGAGTGCCAGTTTCATGGGCTCTATACTCCTGGTTTGATCTAATACTACAAAGAAAGTGTCATAGCCTTGGCCAAGTTCAATTCATTTGAGTTTTACCCACATAGCAGTTAGTCAGAAAGAAGTAGAATCCAAGGATGCTGCAATATAGTACATTTTCACTTGAATTAATCATTTTCAGAAAATAAGACTAAAAGTACAGTTAAGAAGCAACAAGGGCGAAAGGAAGATTTACTGCTGATCAAAATGGACTAGTAATTCTCTGTTCATCCTCATAAAAATCATGCAGTGAAGCAGGAGGAAGAAATTAAAGGAACATTTAGAAGGCCAGTGGCAATGGTATATCATTGTAAAAAAGAAAGAATGAGAGTGTATTAGGTGAACCATAGCACCAAGGAAAGAGAGGCAGGTGTCTGCTGTTCTCTATTCTTGTATTATTCATTACAGGGAACTTGTCCACATAACACAGAAAGTTTCTCCTTGTAAGGAAAGAAAAATATTTTGAAAGAGACACATAAAATCTTTTTGTGTGTATGTAAAAATATCTTTTATGTGTATGTAAAAATATCTTTCTGCTGCCAGAATCAAAAGGGGAACAATATTTGTGATATTTGCTAAAATGTTTAAATTTTTATTGGCAGCAGATTTGACACCAGATATACCTGATTTAGGTGAAAAAGACTACCTTTGCTGTCACTCTTGAAAAGTAAATATTTCTATAGATATTTAAATTTCTATAGATATTTTAACTTTCTCAAGTGCTTTCATGTCTTTTTTGTCCTTTATCTGTTTGTTTATGAGTATTTATTACGTCTCTACTGTGTGCTAAGCTTTGTTCTAGATGCTGGTGATGCATTGGTTAGTAAGACAGACTTGGTCATTGTCCTTAGAGACTTATATTCTCATGGTGGAAAGATAAACAGTGAACAACTAAATGAACAAAATGTTTTTGGAGAGTGATAAAAAAGCTAAAATCAGATCGTTAAGAGAGTGAATTTCTAGTAGGGGCCAATTTAGGTAAAGTAACCCCAGGGGGCCACTGTGATGAGGGAGCTCTAGAGTGAGAAGAAGCCAACCACATAGAGGTTATTATCAGTTTCTTTTAAGAACTCTGGGAGGTATTTTGGTCCCGTATTAACGAACCTAATTTATAAAATAGGAACACAAGACACAGAGAAAATAAATGATTACCCAAGGGAGCACAGGACTTTAGTAGCATAGCCAAGACTAAACCCAGGCCTCCATCCTCAGGCCAACACCATTTTTGTTATACAAGCAATAAAGGACAAATTAAGATTTATAGTATATGTGATAAAACGAATGCAAAACAAAGATGGTCACTATTCTGGAGTGATGTATTGTTTTCTCATTCCATATTTTGTATTGTTTTGTTTTAATTAAGCTTATATCTGCTTGTATATTAGGAAACAGTGCTTTAGAGTATTCATTTTTAGATTAAAAAAAACCTGCTGGTAAATTTAACAATTATGTATATTTAAAAGTCCATATTTTACCAAAAAAGAGAAGGATTTCAAAGTAGCTTTATATTAGTAGAGACTCAGAGTCAAGTATGTATACTTTTTGTCTAAAATATGGAGGGTGCCCAGCATCTCAACTTCTTAATTTTGAGAACCCCCACAGAAGATGAAACTGCCAGATACCCAGTTTCCCAACACCTTTTCTGGCTTGTCTGAGCCAATTAGATCCATCACCCAGCTTCTGAATCAGAAACTAGTAAACCAAAGAGGAAGGGTGAGGATCCATTTTCATGGTAGGTGGCATAGGGCCAACACCATTCATGTTCCAGGCGTAGCCAAAGAAGCAGGGCTGTTCTCATGCCGAGTGCCCCGAACTGGTAACAGTGCAGCGCGAGGGGCAGCATCCGGTACTCAGTGCCCAGCAGTGTTCTCTTGGATTGAGATTTGGGGTGTGATTTTGATTACTGCCCTGGCTTTGCCTAGCTTTTTTGGTCTGCTCAATTCTGAAGCTGCTAATCGGACTGTCCAGCAATTCTTTGAGAAACTCGATATACTATCAATAAATGCCTCCCATGGTTAAATACTTTGGAGGTGATTTCTGCTGCTTGCAACATTAAAATCAATACAATTTTCTGAAGAAAAGTCATTTTTTTACAGATATCAGCTCTATTAGAAATTTCAGGTTTGGGATACGCAGAAGGAGACAGGTCTATGAATTAAAAAATCTCCCCAGGTAATTCTAGCAAATTCTGCTGCTGTTGAGAACCTCTGGATTAAGATACCTTCCCATTGTTTTAAATGTCACAAAGTGATCATTAATTCATTGAGTCCTGAGGCAGAAACCTGGAGGGGGAAAAATTAAGGGAACATTTGGTTGAATGTTGGCTTTTGTGAGCACAGGATCCTAAGCATTATGAAATTGTGTTTTGAAAACACAGTTGAGGGAGCTGGAGACTCATGGGAGATTCCGTATATGTAAACAAAATCATTCTCAATCGCAAGTTAATGTTAAATACATATCAAAATATAACTATAAGATTTTTTTTAAAGTTTAGAAACGTTTATAGCACGTGTTTTGTGAAAAATATATTGAACGTACTGAGAGGTGATTTCTTTAACAATTTTCTCTGAATGAGAGCATCAGTTTTCCTATTGGTTTTGATCTCTGTAATTAAGAGTCTCATGTTTGGGGGAAATGATAAATTCTTTCAATAAACAAAAGTAACAAAAGCAACAAAAAAGTAATGAAAGTAAACAAATAAACAACCACTGCTTCCCCAAAAAATGGAGAAAAAAAAAAGAATCCATTTGCCATATTCTGAATGGTGAAAAGCCCCAACTTCCAAACTTGTGAAATAATAAGAATTTACCCTTATTAAGTCCTGATTTAATTGTACCAGACTCAGCAAGGAATCACATTTAGAGAAGTAAAGTACAAGTAACCAGAAGTATTAAAAACCTTTAACTTACGTCTTTAAAAAAACCTTGAAGTAGATACAATTTTAAACACCATACAATCATTCTTATATACATTTTTTCTTCCCTTCCAAGGTTCTCATACTTCTCAGTGGCTCATTTTCCAAATCCCACCCAAATCATCTCCAAATCCAGCCTTGGAAGACTCTTTTCTTCTCTCTCCAGTCCTCTCTTTTTTTCTTCTCTCCTGCTTCTGTTACATCACCTTTACCCAAGTATAGGCTTTATCTCCCTTCTTTATGAGGCCTCAGTATTTCATTCATTCTCTGCCAGTTTTCCATTTCCATCTTTTAAAACTTCAGGAACTCATTTGGCTGAGATAATCCCTCCTTAGAAGGTGAAGGAAGATGAGGGAAACGACTGAACAGGCAAAGTGTGGTGTGGCTGTGGTCAGCTATGGCTTAAAATAAAAAGGTTTTTACCCTGTTGCCCACAAATGCATGTAATGATATTGTGCTGGGTAAAAATGTATTGATTTTCTTTGATTCTTTAAATATCTTTCACTTACCATTTTGTAGACAAAGCTGCTGCTTCACTTTGTTTTTATAAATCTCAGCTTTCATTTTATTTCCCATTTTGTAAGAAAACAAACTTCCTGAAGTCTGAACAATAAAATGAGGATATGTAAAAACCAAATGTCTATTGGATTTTTATAATCCTAAATTATGTGTCATCTAATAAATGGCATAATTCATGAAATGTAGGTAATTGTACATCACGTTCCTGCCTTCGGAGACCCAGACCCTAGAGTCCCACTCTCTCTAGTTAAATGCCTAAGTTTTGTGTTACCAATTCTATTCAAATTTATAGAAGTATCCTGAGGAAACCTAAGTAATATCTGCATCATTTAAATTCTCTTTCAGTGAATATCCTATAGACTTTTCTAAAATATTATTATCTATCTATCTATCTATCTATCTATCTATCTATCTATCTATTGAGATATCAACATAAAATATGAATCTGTGTCTATATCTATTTACAAATATATAGCTCTTTATGCAGTCTGAGAGCCTCAGTTTTCAGAGACTTTTTACCTTTGGGTCTATGTTTCAGGTTGAAGTGGTGTTGGGGGCAGTAAATAGTTAGTTGTGTTTCTCAATCAGGTGTGTATTTGCCCCCTACACCTAGGGGACATTTAACAATGTTTGCTGGTATTAGATGAGTGCTATGGGCATCTAGTGGATAAAGTCTGAGAATACTACTAGACACCCTACAGTGCACAGGACAGCCTCCACAACAGTCAGCCAGTCCAAAATGCTGATAGTGATGAGGTTGTGGATCCCTTGATTAAAGATTTGTGAGGTGGTCTCACCAATTTTTTTTCTCTCTGCCTTTGAGAGCAGCCAATGTGTGAGACTTCAAGCTTGAGATTTTACTGTTCCACATCCCCTGTGGAGCATTCTCCTCAAATACAATTTTTTAAAAATGTATCATGTAGAGATCACATTGTAATGTAATCCAAGAGAGGTTTAGTTAAGAGCATTTTAATCAATAATTGTGATTAATGAATAACAATGTAGTATTTTTGAAATTGATAAAAATATTTCTCATGTGAATATTATTTTATATTTCTCCATTTAAAAGATTACATATTATTCAAATATACCCCAGTGATGAGAAAAGAATCTGAGTTTCAGATGGTTTCTGAACAAAGATATGTTGACAAAAGATTCTAAAATGTTCAGTTAAGTATTTTCATATAGACTAGATTATGACTTTTAACATTTATTTAAATAAAAGTATAAGATGTGGGAAAGTAAACTTTTACATAACTTATTATGATTTTTAATTGCTTTTCCAAGAAAAGAGAGTGAGTTTTTTTCAGTACTGCAACTGAATCAAAATACTGATAATGAATGTATTACCTCCACAAAACAACTTATTTAGATGTTTTATCTTATATATGTGGGTAATAAATAATTTTATTATGTAAGGCTTCTATGGATGGTTTAATCTAGTTTAGTTGATTGGATTATAAACATATAGTGTTTAATTGAGATTACAGAAGTTCATCTTCTGAATTTAACCTCCTTCCATAAGTTTGATTTGACATGTTTACCAAGCACCTTGCATATATATAAAGTGTCATGTGACTTGTGTCTTTACAAATAATGTACTTAGTCATTCTCATCCAAGGTCAGAAATAACTTCCTAAAATGTTTCAGTTTAGGTGTTTTTGTTCAACATGGTAAACCACCAGGGAATGTCACTCCCATTCTAAGAACAACAGTAAAAACAGAAAACCAGATTATGTATAAAATTATCACTTAGGGGGTGCATTAGTGAGCTGAAGCCACAATGCAACCAAAAGAGCTGACTTTCACAGGTGACAAGACTCTCCCATGAGAAGAAGCAAAAGCAGTCCCAACACACAGGCTTTGCTTAAAACTGAGGCTGGAGCAGGAGAACCAAGAAAATCCTTGCCCCCATGATTAAACTCACCCCAAGTATCAAACAACTGCAGGGTACAACCAGGGAGGAGAAAGAATGTAAAAAAGTCGCTGTCTGGGTGCAGGAATGCATGGTCTTCTGAAAGCTTAAGATGGAACAAGAATGTTGAGGAAACTCCCTGGCACTTCAAGCAACACACTAAGTACAAGAGAACAGCAGCCCAGTGATGGAAGAATTTGAATCTGCTGGAATGCTGTCCTATTAACAAAGGAAACTATACCAATAACAACTCCCAAGCTCAACTCAGCTGGTGCTCGGATGGACTCAACCATCCACACAGATGGCCTAACCAAAGACAAGGCACACCCTTTTTTTTCTGCCCATAAATTCTATTTACTTCAGTCTCTACTGCTCTTCTATACATAGTTTCTTACATTTAAACAAAAATATAAGATATACCAAACAAACACACAAAATGACCTATTGTTAGGAAATCAAGCCATCAATCAAACAAAACCAGAGATGATATTTGTTGAGCTTTGTCAAGCACTGTGATACATACTTCAAGGATATGATACCAGTTAATTCTATTATTCGTATATTATATCAGCATTATCTATACTATGTTGTATCTGTTATACCTATGAAAAAATTGATGTAAAAAGATAAAGAAATATTCCCAATTCACAGAACTAGTATATTTTGGAACCAGGATTTAGATACGTGCCAGTCTAAATTTAGAGCCCAAATCTTAGCTACTATGCTATAGAGCCTTTTGGATATAGCAATATAAGAAGTCACTGAACACAACTTAGTCTAGTAATTTTTTTCTCCATGTACTTTTAGAAAGAGATATAGAAGTGTACTATTTTTCTAAAATAAAATTAGAAGAGGAAGAATGTTGCTGAACACCCTCTACATGCCATTTCATCTGCTTCTATATCAGAAAATAAAATATCTACTTAATGCTAGATTAATTTACATGGGTTATCTTATTAAACAACATTGTTTTAACATTTTGATATTTTAATATAAAGCCTTAATGGTTCTGGCTGTAAAGGAAAATCTTTTATTGGAGAGTCTGCTAGATGACTGGGAGCATTGCTTTTAAATGTCATTCCTTTGTTCTTTACAAGGAAGCAGGTTCCAGACTGGAAATATTTTTTCAGGTTAACAGGAGTTCCATTAGCCAGGCAAACCTTTCCTCTTCACTGTACCGTTGAGCTCATATCATGCAGAGCGGGTAACCAAAGGAGTGAGAGGAATTTGAGTATTTATACTTAGTTTTTTGGAAGGCCATGGAGAAAGGTTTTTTTTTTTTTTTTTTTTTTTTTTTAAGAGATTTGGATACCCTCGTGAACTAGGTCATGAGTAGAAGATATGTTGAGTCATGCAGATTTAGTTTTTACATATTTGCTGAAAGGTCTCTTCCAGGTACTAGGTATATGTGGTACATGGATAATTTGTTCAGCTTTTTTTTTTTCCTGTAATACAGAACTAAGGAAAGTTATGGCAAACTGCCACTGCTTAAAGCATAGCCTGCTGGTTCGATAGCCCCTCATAATCATAGTCCTAACTAACCAAAATCTTTGGTAACATAAATCCAAGATTATCATACATTCCAGAAGGAATAATTTTTCTAAGAATTGAAAAATCATAGGAAGAGGAGATACGAGGGGGATGTTATACACATTGTTAGTTGCCTACAAAATACCCACTGAATACTTTCTGCCTTGCCTAGAGTTCCTATTCCAAACCCTAGGAAAGTGACCATGGTTATTTTAAATCAGTCATAATTGTTTAGTGTGATAGTTTACTGTAATATACAAAATAATAACTGCTAGTCATATGTAGCTTTTGAGAATGTGAAATGTGATTAGGCCAAGTTAATATATGCTATAATTATAAAATTCACATCAGATATTGAAGATTTCGTATAAAAATAAAGTAAAACATTTTGTTACTATTTTTAATGGTAATATATTGAAAGTATATTTTGGTTATATTGGGTTAAATATATTATTAAAATTAAACTTATCTGTTTCTTTTCATGTTTTTAATGCAGGTATTACAAAATTAAAGATGATGTATGTGCCTTACCTTATATTTTTACTGGCAAGCAGTATGCAATGATGAATTCTTTGAGTTTGCGTTTACCTTAAATGCTCTTATTTGACTTCAATTTTGAATAAAGAAATGTTAAAAAAAATGTCCACCTGGAAGAAAGAAAATGATACCAAATGGAACTATGAATCTACAGAAAGATGAAGAGTTTTAGGAAAGGTAACCATATGGGTAAATATAAACTAATTGATTTCTTATTCTTTTCCTTTTTAAATTGAGATATAGTTCCTTTACAATATTGTGTTAGTTTCAGGTATACAATATGGTAATTCAGTATTTTTGCAGATTATATTCCATTATAGGTTTTTATAAGATAATGGGTATAGTTCCCTATGCTATGCAGAAAAACCTTGTTGCTTATCAATTTTATATATAGTAGCTTGTATCTATTAATCCTGTACTTGTAATTTATACCTTCCCACTTTCCCCCACCTTCCCTCTTACCTTTGGTAAGTTTGTTTTCAATGTCTGTGAGTCTGTTTCTGTTTTGCATATACATCCATTGGTATTATTTTCTAGATTCCACATGTAAGCGATATATAGTATTTGTCTTTCTCTGACCTATTTCACTAAGCATAATATTCTCTAGGTCCATCCACATTGCTGCAAGTGGCAGAATTTCATTCTTTTTCATGGCTGAGTAATATTCCATTGTGTGTGTGTGTGTGTGTGTGTGTGTGTGTGTGTGTGTGTATGTGTATACACACCACCTCCTCTTTATCCAATTGTGTTGATGGGCATTTGGGTTACTTCCATGTCTTGGTTATTGTAAATGGTGCTGCTGTGAACATTGGCATGAATATATGTCTTCAAATTGTGTTTTTGTTTTTTCCAGATGTATACCCAGGAGTGGAATTACTAGATTATATTGTAGTTCTATTTACTTTCTTTTAAGAAACTTCCATATTGTTTTCCATGGTGACTGCACCAATTTACATTCCCACAAGCAATGTACAAGAGTTTGCTTTCCTCCACGTACTCTTCAACATTTGTTATTTGTAGACTTTTTAATGATGGCCATTCTGACTGGTGTGAGGTAATACCTAATTGCAGTTTTGTTTTACATTTCTCTAATATTTAGAGATGTTGAATATCCTTTCATGTGCCTATTGGCTATCTGTATTTCTTCACTGGAAAAATATCTATTTAAGTCTTCTGCCCATTTTTTGATTGGAATGGTTGTTTTTTTGTTTTTGTTTTTCTTTTTTTTTTTTGATATTGAGTTATGTGAGCTGTTTATATATTTTGGATATTAATCCCTTGTCGGTTATATCATTTACAAATATTTTCTTCCATTCAGTTGGTTGTCTTTTCATTTTCTTTATGGTTTCCTTTGCTGTGCAAAAGCTTTTAAGTTTAATTAGGTCCCATTTGTTTATTTTTTGTCTTATTTCTTTTGCCTCAGGGGATTGAGCCAAGAAAATATTATAATTTATGCCAAAGAGTGTTCTGCTTATCTTCTCTCCTAGGAGTTTTATGGTTTCATGTCTCACATGTAGGTCTTTAAGCATTTTGAGTTTATTTTTGTATATGGTGTGAGGGAATGTTCTAATTTCATTTTTTTACATGTGGCTCTCCAGTTTTCCCAGTACTGCTTGTTGAAGACACTGTCTTTTCTTGATTGTATATTCTTGCTTCCTTTGTCATAGATTGTCCATAGGTGTGTGGGTTTATTTCTGGGCTCTGTATTCTGTTCCGTTGATCTATGTGTCTGTTTTGGTGCTTATACCACACTGTTTTGATTACTCTAGCTTTGAAGTATGCTCTGAAGTCTGAGAGGGTTATAACTCCACCTTTGCTCTTTTTTCTAAGGATTGCTTTCACAATCCAGGGTCTTTTGTGGTTCTGTATAAATTTTAGGATTATTTGTTCTAGTTCTGTGAAAAATGTCCCAGGTATTTCGATAGGGATTGCTTTAAATCTGTAGATTGATTTGGGTAGTATGGGCATTTTAACTATATTAATTCTTCAATTCAAGAGAATGGCATATCTTTCTGTTTCTTTGAATCATCTTCAATTTCCTTCATCATTGTTTTATAGTTTTCAGAATATCACCTCATTGGTTAAATTTATTCCTAGGTATTTTATTCTTTTTGATGTGATTTTAAATGGGATTTTTTTTAACTTTCTGGTAGTTTATTAATGTATAAAAATGCAACAGATTTCTGTATATTATTCTTGTGTACTGAAACCTTGCTGAGTTCATTTATTATTTCTAATAATTTTTGGATGGAGACTTTAGTGTTCTCTATATAGAGTATCATGTCATCTGCAAGTAGTAACAGTTTTACCTCTTCCCTCCCTGCTTGGATGCCTTTTATTTCTTTTTCTTATCTGATTGCTGTGACTAGGACTTCCATTACTATGTTAAATAGAAGCTGCAAAAGTGGGCATCCTTGTCTTGTTCCTGAATTTAGAAGAAAGGCTTATAGCTTTTCACTGTTGAATATTATGTTGACAGTGGGTTTGTAGTAAATGGCTTTATTATGTTGAGCTATGTTCCCTCTGTACCCACTTTGATGAGAGTTTTTATCAAAGTGGATGTTAAAATTTGTAAAATGCTTCTTCTGTGTGTATTGAGCTTATCATGTGGTTTTTGTCTTTCCTTTTGTTGCTATGGTGTATCACATTGATTGATTTGAGTATATTAAACCATCCTTGTGACTCTGGAATAAATCCAACTTCATCATGGTGTGTGATCCTTTTTATGTATTGTTGGATTTAGTTTGCTAATATTTTGTTGAGAATTTTTACATCTATATTCATCAGAGATATTGGCCTGTAATTTTTTTTTCTCTTTTTGTAGTGTCTTCATCTGGTTTTGGTATCAGGGTAATGGTAGCCCAAGAGAATGAATTTGGGAGTATTCCATCCTCTGCATATTTTTGGAATAGTTTGAGAAAGATAGATATAAGCTATTCTTTATATGTTTGATAGAATTTCCCAGTGAAGCCGTCTGGTCCTGGACTTTTGTTTGTAGGGGGTTATTTTCATGATAAATTCACGTTTACTTCTAGTGATTGGTCTGTTCAGATTGTCTGTTTCTTCTTGACTGTACGTTTCTAGAAATTTGTCCATTTTCCCTAGGTTTTCCAATTTGTTGGCAGATAACTGTTCATAATATTCTCTTATCATTTTTATATCTCTGTAGTATGGGTTGTTATTTCTCCTCTTTCACTTCTTACTTTGTTTATTTGGTTCCTCTGTTTTTTTCTTGGTGAGCCTGGCTAAAGGTTTTTCAATTTTGTTTTTCTTTAAAAAAAAAAACAAAACTCTTGGTTTCATTGATCTTTTTTATTTTTATTTTTGGATCTCTATTTTATTTATTTCCTCTCTGATCTTTATTATTTCTTTCATTCTACTGACTTTGTGTTTCATTTGTTCCTCTTTTCTAATTCTTTTATGTGGTAGGTTAGGTTGTTTATTTGAGATTTTTCTTGTTTCTTGAAGAAGGCCTGTATTGCTATGAACTTCCCTCTTAGAACTGCTTTTGTTGTATTCCATAGATTTTGGAAAGTTGTGTTTTCATTCTCATTTGTCTTGAGATATTTTCTGATTTCCTTTTTTATTTCATTGTTGACCCATTGGTTTTTTAGTAGCATGTTGTTTAGTCCCCACATGTTTGCTTTTTTCCTGTTTTTCTTTCTATAGGGGTTTCTAGTTTCATACTGTTGTGGTTGGAAAGGATGATTGATATAATTTCTATCTTCTTAAATTTGTTGAGGCTTGTTTTGTGACCTAGTATTTAGTCTATCCTGGGGAACATTCCACGCATGCTCAAAAGTGATTTCTTATTTTGAAAATGACTTTTTAAAAAATAATTGACAGCTTAAAGCAAAAATAATAATGATGTATTGTTGGGTTTATAATATAGATAGAAACAAATACATGACAATAACTCAGAGGCTAAGGAGAAGATGATTGAATTATGATGTTTTAAGGTTTTTAATGCTCTACTTGAAGATAGATTTGACAGTTAAAGATATATTTCATCAATTGTAGTGGAACTCCTAAATTAGAGGTATAGCTAATAAGCCAACAAAATGGAATCATGAATAATGTAAAATTAATCTCAAAGCAGGCAGGACAGGAGGAAAAAAGAGTGTAAGGAAAGAGTTATACCATGGGATACAATTAGCTGTTTGATAGATTTAAACTAAAAATTATAAATAATACTTTAAATACAAATGCTATAAGCACCTCAGTTAAAATAAAAAAAAATTTCAGGTAGGTTAAAAAAAGCAAGATGCAGTTATATACTGCCTACAAATATACAAAAAACACAAATAGGTTAAATATAAAATTATAAAAAAAAACATACCATACTAATACTTATCAGAGGCAAACTGAAGTGAGTTGAAAATAGATATGTAAACAAATACTTAAATGTGAATGTTCATAGTAGCACTCCTATACTTTTCTTTTCACCAGAATTTTAGTTGTTAAACATTTACCAACATATTCCTGTTTTCAGTAGATTTAGAAAAATCATTTGACCAAATTCAACATTGATTCATGCTTAAAAACTCCTAGCAAACTAGTGGTAGAAGAGGGCATCCTTATCCTGATAAGGGTCATCTACAAAAACTTTCAGATAACATTTTGCTTAATTGTAAAAGACTAAATGTTTCCACTTAAAATTGGCACCAAAGCAGTGATGTTGCTCTCACCATTCCTATTCAACATTGTATGATACATTCTAGGCAGTGCAATAGGATTAAAAATATATGAAAAGTCTGCAGGTTAAAAAGAAGCAATAAAACTGTCTTCATAACAGGCAATGTGTTGCCTACATAGAAAACTTAAAAAAAAAAAACTACAAAAAGTTATTAAAACTAATAAGTGAATTTAACAAAGTTACAGGTTACTATGTTGATATAAAAATCAATTCTATTTCCATATACTAGTTATAAACAATTGGAAATTTAAATTAAAATGTACTACTTGTAACTGCACCAAGAATTACATGCTTATGTGTAAACCTAATAAAATATGTGTAAGACCTTTCTACTGAGAACTTCAAAACACAGAGGAAAGAAATCAAGGAATACACAAATAGATGAAGACATACGTGTTTATGGACTGGAAGACTGAATATTGTTTAGATGTCACCTCTCTCCAAAATAATATATAGATTCAAAGAAATTCCCAAAAAAATCCAAGTAGGATTTTGTAGACATTGCCAAGTTCATTCTAAAATTTGTTTGAAAAGACAAAGGACTGCTAAACCAAAAATGAACTATTGAACTTACTTATACTTCCCAATTTTAAGATTTACAATGAAGTTATAATAATCTAGTCAGGCAGTAGTAATGAAATGATAAACACGTAGATCACTGGAACAAAATATAGAATCCAGAAATAAATCTACACAACTAAGTTAACTGATTTTTTTGACAAAGATATAAAGCCAATTCAGTGGAGAAAGGATTGTGACGTCACCAAATTGTGTTGGAACAATTGGATCTCTATGTACAAAAAACCTGAAAAGAACCTTGATGCATACCAAAAATTAGCTCAAAACGGATCATATACCTGAACATATTATACGCAACTAGAAATCTTCAAAAACAAAACAGGAAAGAATCTCTGTGATCTTGCCTGAGGTGAAGATTTCTTAGATAAAACAAACAAAATGATCCATCAAAACAGTTGCTAAGTTAAACTTCATCAGAATTAAATACATAAGTTTTTGAAAGATACATGTTGAAAGAATGAAAAGCTGAGACACAGACTATGTGAAAATACTTACAAATGTTTGCAAATATTTTTACCTGGTATATGATTTGTATCCAGAATATATAAAGAACTCTCAAAACTCAATAAGAAACAATATCTCAGTTAAAATATATTTAAACAATTTGAACAGACACATCACCAAAGAAAATAAACAGATGGAAAATAAGCACATGGCAAATTCTCAACATCATTAATCTGCAAAATGCAAATTAAAGTCACACCTCATAGAATGGAATGATACCAAGCACAAGGATGTGGAGCAAATCGTAATTGCATCCACTGGTGGTGAGAATGCAAATGGTACAACCACTTTACAAAAGTGTATCTTAGAAAGTTACCATACCTTTACCACAACCTACCAATCATGTGCTTAAAACTTATGTTCACACAAATATCTACATGTAAATCTTTGTAAAATTTTATTTCTTATCCACATAATGATACATGCACCTAATCCACCAGTATTCTAAAGGGTTAAACATAATAGAATGGACTTCTGCTTTCAAACATGATGAATTAATAAGTATTGGCCTTAACCTTTTACTGTAACAGCTAGAAAACTGGAACAATATGTGTAGCAATTATTTTCAGACATTGGAAAATGATGGTAAAATGCTGTTATCCCTGAGAAAAGGAAACAAAGATGGTGAGCCCTAATATCACCCAAGATTTCTGCCTGGTGGCAGTTTTCAGGCTGTGAGCATGGCCAGAAAACCCAGACAGTGTCTAGTGGCCTTGCTGAGTTGAGAAGCTGGAAATTGGAGTTCAAGGAAGCTGAGACAGCTAGAAATTTCATCAAATAATTCTAAGATAGAGGTGGTGATACAGAAAAGCTGCATCTGTGTCTTTTAGTATTTGATGGGGATCAGGCTGCACATGAATAGACCAAAAGTCCACAAAGGCTGCACAAAAAATGACTGATCATTTTTGAGTGAGCAATATCAGTCTTTAGTATCCACCCACTTTTAGATGTACTCCTTGCTCCAGCCGTGGAGATTAGGACCACATGTACACTTTGTGCATACTAAAAAGCATTGTCCTCTCTAGCTATTTCCCCCATCCCAACGAAATCAAACCTTCTTTTCTCTAAAGGCTCTGATAACACCAACTGCCTGCAAAAAATGCTGTTAAACAAACTTATCTGAATAAAAAATAATTGCTCAGTAGAAATTATAGATAGTAATGAAGATGATGTAGTATTGGCAAAGAGACAGACATATGAATCAATGGAAACTCATATAGACCTACATGAAGAAGGCCATTTGATTATTGACAAAGGTGTAAGCAAACTAAACAGATAAATATTGGTCTTGTTAAGAAATACTTTTGGTAGTGTATATATGTCAACGCTATGACTTAGTGGGCTGGGATAGGGAAGGTGGGAAGGAGTCGTGGGAGGGAGGGAATATGTATATATATATAAATACAGCTGATTCACTTTGTTGTGCAGCAAACACTGGCACAACAGTATAAAGCAATTATAGTCCAATAAAGAGCTTAAAAAAATTAAAAAATTAAAAAAAATTTTTTTGTGTGTTTTTTTAATGAAAAAAAAAAAGAAATACTTTTGGAACAGTTGCTCACGCATTTGCAAACATGTTAACCTAGACCTAAATGTCATTCTTTACTGAAAAATTAATACAAAATATGTCATATATCTAAATGTAAGACATAAAGCCTTTAACAAAAAACATAGAAGAGAATCTTTACGACCTGGGGTTAGGCCAAGAGATTTTAGAAATGGCTCCAAAAGCATGATCCATAAAAGAAAAACAACTGAAAAATTGGACTTTATCTAAATTAAAACTTTTCTTTGCCAAACTGTCAAGAGAATGACAAGACAAGCTACAGACTGGGAGAAAATATTGGCAAGTCATGTATCTGACATATAGTTTATATCCAGAAAATATAAAGAATTCCTAGAACTCAATAATAAGAACACAAACAACACAATTAAAAACTAGGCAAAGACTTGAACAAACTGTTCAGCGAAGAGGATATAAATATGGAAGATAAGTACATAAAATTCCTTCAACATTATTATCCAATAAGAAAATTCAAAGTAAAACCATAGTGGGATACCACTACACACCTATTAAAGTGGCTAAAATTTGAAAAAAAATAATGATAGTATCAAGTGCGGTGATGTTGCAGAGCAACTACAACTCTCATACATTGCTGGTGAGAATGCAAAATGGTACAGCTGCTCTGGAAGACAAATGGGCAGTGTCTAATGAAGTTAAACATATACCTACCGTGTGAGTTAGCAATACCACTTTTGGATATTTTCCATAGAGAAGGGAAAACTGACACTCACACAGAAACCTATATGCAGATATTGAGAATAACTTTATCTGTGATAGTCAAACCCCTGCTGGTGGTCGTGGACAGCAGCACTGGGTGAGGCAGGGCAGAGAGTGGCCAAGACTTGTCTCAGGGAGGAGGAGACATTATAGGGAGGTAGGATCAAGAGTGAGCTAAGGCTCCCTGACCTTAGCACAGGTTCCATTGTACCATTGAACTTCTCTTTCAAAACACAAATTCAAAGACAAAATTATTAAGAATTTTAAAAAAGAATTTAATATGGTGACTGCAGAGCCCCGAGCATGGGGCTGCCTTCTGAGTGTGAGGCCTATGTATCTATCTGCACTGGTCACACACCAATGAAGCCAGCCCTTATTCAAAGTTATGCTCCTGAAAAGGAATATACACGTCCCCCCTGTGTCTCTTTGTCCTTTCCATTGGCTAGGAGATGAAGAAAGCTTGAGCAACCACCTTGACCCTAAAACAGGGACCCCCCAGGTTGAAGACGGTAGAGCTTTCCTATTATTAGAGGATCCCTTGTCTGTGGGTGTTATATGAAAGATAAATAAACTTCTGCATTGTTTCAGTCTCCACATTATTGAATATTTTGTGATAGCAGCTCAACTTGTTCTTAACTAATGCATTTCCCCCCCCGGCTTTTCTTAGTAAGACCCAATCCCATTGAGAATATGCAGGGTGACCCTGGAATGTTTGATGAGAGAAAATGAGGGAGGTGTCTCTCGTGTTGAAAATATTCCCAGAGACTCAAGAAGAGAAAAAATTGGTATATAAGCTATAAAATTAGTAAGTATTGGTTACAGCACCCTGCGGACAGCACACAAGGTGCTGAGTAAGGCATTGAAACAGCAGAAATGGCAGAACTGAAGGGATGACAAGGACAATAGAATTAACAGAGCTGACTTTGGCACATTTCTGTGGGATGGCAGAATATAAGTTATTGACTGAAGGAAAATAATGAAAGTGAATTTTATTCACACACCTCAACTTATGGCATCTGGTTTATACCCACTACAGGTATAAAATCTTCCTATTTTTTATTCTTGAAAATATTATTCAAAACAAGTCTTGGAGAAATATATAAGACATCTCTGCATGTTTAAGGAAGTTTTGTTATATTTAGTTTTATTATCTTGCTTTTTATCTGTTTTATTTTAAGGGCTTACTTGGCTCTCTTCACACATATAATTGAGGAATTATACGCAGAATATACTTTTAATAGAAATGAGAATACTGCAACAACCTATTAGCATACTACTTTACATGCCTTTCACTTCTCTAGTTCATTGACTGTTGGGTAAAATTGTATGCATGTATTCATTCAACAAACATTTAAGGATTATCAACTATGTGCCTGCTAGACTCTGATGCAGATTTTCTAGTTCCTGTCTCTTCCAGGAAAAAAAAAAAAAAAGAATGGAAACTTGTTTGATATTTTGCCTGAAGACACAATTCTTTATGATTAATAGTTGATAAAATTCCAACATGGATTTTGGGGTACCAGGGACTACCTGTTTATCTTCAATGATAAGTAAGAGTTTCTGGGAAAGAATGGATGCCTACTCTCAAAGTTAGGTCTATCACTCACCTTTGACATTGTAGACAGTGATATATTGTTAGATCTTCCAGAAACGTGAGTCAGAATTCTGAAACAGCATTAAATTGGTTTGAAATGTAATTATCTTTGTCAGCAGAAACAGCATATTCTATTGGGTAGCAGCTCATCGGAAATAGTTATTGTAAAATGTGTGGTCCCTCAGGGCTCTGTTCTTTTCTTTTTATTTTTATATTTATATGCATCTCATGGCAGTGTCATTAATAGATCTAGATTTGATTATCATATCTATGCCAGTATTATTCAGATTCACTCACTGGTTCTTGTAGAATCAAGTCATATGATTTTCCAACTCACTTTCTGCTTTATTAAGACATGGAATTGAATGATAAGGACAGTTCCTTCAAAAGGATGTTCATAAGGAAGCACTCATATTGACTTATCTAAGTTATTTTATAGATTTTTTTCCCCCTTCTTTGCACTTTTCTTCAGCTAGATTACATGACTTCAATTTGAAAAATTATATAGAGGATAGTATGCTTCCCTTATTGGCAGTTTTCTTATTTTGATGTGGCATACGAATTTCACAAAAGGATTTTTCATTGTATTATTAAAGGAAGTTGTACATTATGACTTTACCCTGAAATTCTATAATTTTTGAACCAAATGCAGAGTTATGTAAATCCAGTGGGACCATCCAATTCTATCACATTATAATTGAATCACTAATAGAAATGTCTCTACAGCAAATTTTATCATTCTCAAGGTTTGAAGTGATTACAAATGTGTGATGGGGAATATAATGTGTTTTTAAAAATAATCTCACAGTGAAATCCTATGGTGGTTCTATTTGGACTATAGGACCAAATTTCAACTCTTAAGAATAATCTTCAATTCTCCACTCTCCCTTTTCATCTTTCTCTCTCAATTTTTTGTTTGTTTGTTTGTTTGTACAGGTGTGTGGGTCTTTTGCATCCATCAAGTGGTTATTAGGTTATCTCCAAATACAGGAGGCCCAGAGGTTCCCTGACTTTGAATTATAGATTAACCTTGCTTTTTTTCCCCCCTAAAATATGATGTTAAGTGGGTGCCTCTCTTTTAGTTTTACTTGAGGCCACAAAGTCTGTACCTACAAGACAGTTAGATATTCCTTCATCCTTAAGTGAGGTGTTCCCTTATCTCTGCAGCACATGCTAAGAGACAGTAAAGTCAGTTCTAGATAGTGTGATTCAGGCTAAAAAAAGAGATTGAAGAATGGAAAGAATTTTTATTATTGCTAAAGTAGAGGAGGTGAAAAAAGAATGAAAATACTAGAGAGATAGGCATGGAGTTAACAGTAGAGAACCCTATAATCCTCTCATAATAAACTTGCATTTACTCATATCTCTTTTGGTAAAAAAAAATAGCCAGTTTTTAGCTGGGTTTACAAACACTTGAGATAAGTATTGTGTTTTCCAATCTCTTTGGTAGCTAGGCGTGACTTTTAATTAAGTTTAGGGCATTGTGGTATGAGAAAATGAGGTGTATTACTTATAGAATCTGTCTTTCAAGGTAGAGGCTGTTCTTCCATCTCTCTCTTCTCTTCCATTATACTTTTTGGAATGTGTTTGGGGCAGTGAACCATCTTGGATCATGAGAACCAACAGTATAACCTAACAAAGAGCAAAGCAGCAATGTAGAAACCTGGGTCCCTTGATGATACCAGAAGTAGTGTGCCATTAAATCCTAAACTGCCTTCCCCAGGATGTTAGGTTAGTAAGAAATCAGTTCCTAGTTTAAATCACTCTTTTGTTTGGTTTTGTTATTCACAGTTTAGCCATATACTCGGTAAAGCAACATATTAAAGATTTTTCACTTTATCTTATAGGCAAGATTTTATTGTTTTATGCAGATGAAAGATGAGGACTAAAGACTGGAAAATGGATTGGGGAGGAGGCAGAAGAAGACCAAAGACAAGAGCTTTTCAGATGAATGAATGATTTATGTGGCACAATGAACAAAACAATGTTACAAAAGGAATAAGCAGTGTGGACTCAGTTACAGAAAGTTTCAAGAGGTAGAACTTGGACAGGACTATAGAAGGAGAGAATACACTTTTAGGAAAAACTATTGTATGGTAGAGAAGCAAGGCAAAGAAGCAGCGCTTCAGTGTTGAGGAGTGATGGGAACTGAGGGAGAAGGATAAAATTAGGGCATATGATAATAAAACTCTGAATGTTAGAATACAATGGATTTGTACAGGAAATCCATGAGGAATCATGATGTAAATATTTGAGAGGACTGACACATCTTTAGTAGTTTTATGAATATTGTTCTGATAGTGTTTTTCCATTGTTGACTCCATTCTGTATGTGTGTGTGTGTGTGTGTGTGTAGGGGGTGGTGCATTGACCACAGGGGAGTACCCAGTACAATATGTTGGAATGCTAGAGGAAGATATAACTTTCATACTGTGTAGTTAGTATAAAAACTCAAACTTGATTCCCATTTAATATAAGAATCAACACTGGCACCCAATCTTGGACAAAATGTCAAAGAGCCACAAGTCACACTGTATGTGGAGTGTTCTCAGGGCAGGCAGGATGCGCCACATGATCTTATGGTACACAGGCACACAATTGTTCATTTCATTCCGTGTCTTTCTATGTTTTGCAGTTGAGTATTCAATTAAGATGATTCATGTATTCTATTTTCTGGTTTTATCTAATTTGTCTCCAATGATTACTAATGAATTTTAAAAATCCTACATAGAAAGCTCATATTGACGGTAATACTGGTAGTACTAGCACAAGCAAACTGTAAGAAAACTGCTGAATTGGCAGCTCTTTTATACTTAGTTCAAGTTTTTATCTGCTATGTCATCAGATGAAAACAATGACGGTCTTGATATAATCAATATGAATCTATCAGTAAGAGTTAAATCAAGACATTAAAAATGAGCATTTTTTAAATCATAAGTCTCACATATTGGTGGTCAATGATGAACAGAATGTCTCTGAGGAAGAACAGATGCAAGAGGCCTGAGGACTAGCTGAGTGGCTATTTTTGTAGTTTCTAGTATTTTTTTTTTCCTAAAGTCAAGTGTGTTTGTGTAAATGGGTGATGCAATAACCCAGAATTAAATTGAAGAGAGCAAGGATTAGAATAGGCAGGAAAAACTGGTAGATCTTAGGTATATTTTGAGTTTCATTCCTTCAGGATTATGTTCAAAATGTTTCATTTACCATAACTAGCAGTTTCCTAGACTGTGACTATATTATTTTAAACTTTTTCCTTCCAGTTAGTCAATCTCTACTTGAAACTCTTCTGTGCTTTTAATCTTGAGCTCTGGACTTTCCCTGGGTTCTCCCTATGTCTTTTGGTTTAATAGAGTATTGTGACAGAATCTTTAAAAAATACAGGGAAGTTTTAATCCTTTCTCTACCTAATAACACCCGCCTCTGTTTTTATGAGGTTTTATGATTTTCCAGTCTCACATCTCCTACTTTATATATTGATTTTTTAGTAATTTTTTTAGTTAGTCAAGATATGTTAAGAATTATGCAATATTATTCAAATACCCTAGTCAAAAGAGGTAGATATGTAGGATGGTGTTTTCTTTACAAAGGCAAGTGTTTTTCAAGAATGTACATGATTTAAGTTATTGTTACCGTCTTAGTCTGTTTGAGCTGTTATAACAAAATACCATAGACGACAGAAATTTATTTCTCACAGTCCTGGAGGCTGGAAAGTCCAAGATCAAGGCATTTGCAAATTTGGTGTCTGATGATATCTGTTTTCTGGTTCATAGATGGCTATCTTGTTGTAGAATGAACTCTCTGTGGTCTTTTTTATCAGGACACTAATCCCATTCAAGAAGGCTCCACCCTCATAATGTAACTACCTCCCAAAGGCTCACCTCCTAATACTATCACAATGGATGTTAGGATTTCAACATATAAACTTGGGGGATAGGTACACAGACATTTAGTTTATAGCCACTACACTTAGTTTGCTCACTACATTTTGGTATGCAAGAAATTAAACTACATTTTATAGCCTTTTATAGTCTATTATGGCTGTGATATCATTCAATATAGCTACCATTTCCTGCTTCTTTAGATGCTGGAATTATAAGCAGAAGAAATGGTTAAATTATGACTATTCCATGTGTTTATGTTTTGTTGATAATTCTTTGTGAAATGCATTACACAATAACTTAGAGGAATATTCAATACCAACCTATATGTGGATAGTCAAAATCAAGTGAAAAAATCAGATTCTATGTTTATTTTAAATTAAAATGTCTAATGGATTTTACTTGATAATGTACAAAGGGCAGTCTGGTCATGATTTTGGGGTTTTGAACTCGTCTAGGACAGGAGACTGGGAGCATCATTTCAAGGTGAAAGTCTATGTTTACCTTCAAATTTGGAAAATTCATTTCCTTCTTATAAACTAGCTTATATACAACTAAAAAAATATATCACAGGGAACCAAAGGTAGACTGTGCTTGATTTTTAGTATATTATTAAAGAAAATTTTGCAACATCAAATTGAAACAAATTAGATTCAACAAGAATCTTCACAGACCACTGGAGAGGCAAATAGCATCTGACCTATGTGATTTAGAAAAGTAGTCACAAAACAAAATAGAAAAAAAGAAAAATAGTCATCATGCATTGTTTTCTCAATCTTGGTCTCTGACTTAAATGTTTATTTGTAAGTCATCGTTTTGATTATTTTTACAACTATAGTATAAAGTCCTTTCCTAAAAACATCACATACACATAAGAGTGTGTGCGTGTGTGTGCTTGTACGTGTGTGTGTGTGACCAAAATAAGCATTTTTCTTCCCACTGCCTGGGAAGATCATACTCAATCATTAGTATTTACATAGCACTTGCTTCCATCGAATTCTAAGAGCAGAGGGATTCTGTTTTAAAGTCATTGGTAAGACAGTTTGTTTTTCCATGAACATACTGAAATTATGCACTGGGCAAATTAGTGAATTTTACCAAATATGTCTCAAGGATAAATATAGCAATTTTCACAGTGAATGTTTTCCATCTCTCAGGAAATCTATGTTTGTCATGAAATGACATGATTTTTTGGAGGGTTGGGGGAATTGGGGCGATTGCCTTGCAAACTGATTTTGAATTTCATTAAATAACAAGGCAAACCTGAAAAATATTTTATATTTAATGGAAGTACTTAAGCATGATCTTTTGGTGGAAAGCAAATGGAAAGAATTTTTAACACATATACTAAAGAAACAGATTTTCCTTTACTGCTCCAGGGTGATCATTATAAACCATAACTTTAAAATTTTAAATTATGAAAAATATCTCATCTTGGGAAGTTCATGTGACTCTATACCAATAAACTAGCCTTGTAATGTTGTAAGTGAGAATTAGTGTGCGTTTATAAGATGATAATTTTACTATTTTTCTGTGCAGTAATGCCAAAAAATAATCAGGTTTAAAATATGATGACTTAAGTGTAAACTGGCATAAAATGTTTCATATTTGTATCTCTACTGCCATATTTTTTTGAAGAATAAAATGAATGAAATACTAGATGAAGAAGTACTTAAGGTTTTATGCTCTCTAAAGCATATAAATAATAAAAAATCTAAAGTGTAGAGATGATCCAAATTCTGAGTTCCACCAGTTAGCTCTATTAAAGACCCAGATCTTCAATCCAGTTTTAAAGCCATAGTGAAAGTTAACTTTGAGAAAGCTAATATGCTAATTATATGATAATACTACAGGGATGTGAGCGAAGAAATACTTGAAAACAATAGCTGTTACAGAGTTCTCACAATTATTTCACTAAGAAGTGTTCTTTCTGGTGGCAATTAAAAAACAAAAGCAACAAAACAGTGTTGAAGTGTTTTATAAATTGCACCCCAAATCAAACGGAAGCGGCAAAGCTCTCATTTTCTTTCCGTCTCTGTTGCCCCCCATGAATTTCTTCTATTCTGCTTGAGTGATCTTTACAAGGAGGCTTAAACAACTAAATGCTGTTGAATCAACCTGTTAGCTTTTCTTTTTGTCCATTTCTCTTATTTATGTGACACCTGGCTTAGTGGCACCTTCTGTTGTTGTTCTGTTTTTCTTCATGCCAAAGCTATATGGATTTTAATGTAGTTAGTTGTTTAAGTTTTGACATCATAGTGTAGTCAATTCATGTTTTAAACCAATTTCTGGTTAGGACATCTAATTAAGACACAATTCTTAATGTAGAAAGGAAAGGGCAAGAGAAGACCAGGATTTTTTTTTCTCATAAAATTGCAGTTATCAATTTGTGTTACATGTGGCTCTCCTATCATAACTGTGTGTAACAGAGGTTTGATTGACCAGAAAGTTTTTATAAATTGATGCGATTTGTCGTCAGTTTTTCCACAAGGGTTGTGACTGACAGCTTAACAAAAGAAATGTAACACCACCTAAAGTAAAGAGTACTCATAATAATAAGCATTTTTATAAAAGGCAATAGTAGGACAACTGACCACAAATACATTAAATTACATATTTTCTCTCACTAATTTACAGCCAGTGTTTATCTCCTATAATACTGATGCTATCCATATAAATGTAATTGATAATGACCCACAAAATTCCACGATAGTTTTAATAATTTGTATGCTAATTCCTTGTTATTTTCCTAGCAATTGGCAGAATTTTGCATCTGCACCTGGAGTATGTTTGAGATTCTGCATAACCCAGGTTTACTTTCTGTGTATTGCAAAATGCAGGATGTTCCCTTTAATAACCTGAAATTTTAATAAGGGCCTAAGAAATAGTTGCAAAAATGAGTGAACTTGTATTTAAATTAGGTCTTTGAGAGCTTGGAGATTCTAACTTGGTGAACTCTAATTAAATCCCTTAAGGCCACTGGGTCTGCCTCCCTAGTTCTTGATGGTAAAAGTAAGGTCTTCAAAAAGAGTCCCTTGGTAGTATACAAGTGGAGGGGAAAACATCCTGCAACCCTTCACTACAGCATTTTACAAAGCTAGAATTCCAGAAGGAGTACCAGACAAGGGGAACAATAGAGACTGAAACCTGAGAACTAGTAAAGCAAGGAAAGTAGAGGAAAAAGAATTTGGAAAGAGCAATAATTCAAGAACATCACTCACTGAAACTGCAGGATGGATGTAAAGCGAGACAAAGGAGCAAATGAGATACACATGTGCTGGTAACGATGGAGCAAATCTTAGCTGGCATATTTTGCAATTAACATTTCCAGTAAGAAATGCTCAAATACAAAATTGTCATTTTTTTAGTTCTGATATTAGAGTGTTTTTTTTCCCTCAGGGCACATTTTCCATATAAATATCTAAACTTTTTTTTTTTCCAACTAGATTTTATTTGTGTGGGTGAGTTTGTGACTGTGAGAGCAAAATAGGTATTGAATCTTCTTAGGACCAAGAGGAAATAAATAACAGGTGATCAAAGTGTGGAACTTAAACTTGACTGTATCCTTAGTAGCTTTGCCTATTCAAGAATACAAAAGATATGAACCAAATAAACCAACCAGCGAGTGCTTATTTTGTCAATGTGCTAGAGGATGGAGGTACAGAGAGATTTTTGTACTTTCTCCTCACATTTAAGATACATTCAAAAGTAATATTTATTAATATTATTCACAATTTAATCTCTCTATCCCATTATGCCCTAAATGCCCCATATCACCTCTTAAAAAAATAGAAACGTCAGACTTGCAGAGAGGTTTTTTTTTTTTCCCCAATCATTCATTTTCTACCAAAGTATCTAGTTTCAAAGTGTGCATCAGTCCTTGCCATGGATACCTGTCTTGTTTCTTTTCACTTTTCGACATTTACACTCCCTTTTACTAGCTTGTATTTCAATATGTTAAGGCAAGACAAGGTTCTGCTGGTAGTGGCAAAGACCCACAAATTTCCTCCTCTGGTGGATTCTTGTGAAAATGGACGGAAAACTAATTGAATAGAAGAGGCATGCTGCTGGGTTCTCATTAGTCTATTCCTGTGCCATGGTCACATGGACCAGTGCATTCTTTCATATGTGATTGATATGTGATGTCCTGGCAGCCCCCATTCTGACCAGATGCTCTACAAAGTAGGAATAATGTAGGAAAACTTAAAATTTATACTTTTGTAGTTTGCTCTGCTTTTTATTTCAAAAAGGCTTTTAAAGTCCTATGAATGCTATTTAGATCACTTGTATGTCTAGATGGAAATACTGATTCTTGATGCTCTGAATAAACCCCTAACCCCAAAGGCATATTGAGCTACTGGGTGCTAGCTTTGTTCTTGAAGATAAGTTCCACAAAGTTTTATTTACTTTTTGAACTCTTTACTAGGATGAAAGTGCTATAGTGCTTTTGTGGTCTGCTACTTAAGTGGCTTCATCTTTTCTTGAGGGAAAAATGAAAGTAACAAGCAAAATACAGAGGAGGTTTTAGTTTGTTCTCTGATCAAAAGGGTCATTTATTGATCTGGTGCTTAAAAGGAAAAGATCTGTTTGGGAGAAAGTCATTGTACTATCTAGGGTTTGAACTCTTCTCCTTTTATTATCTATTAGAGCATGATAAGTCTACATTTTTCTTTCTGCAAAAGCAAAACTCATAATTAATATAAGAGCTTCTACCATATGACTGTTATAGTAAACTTGTAAAACTGAAAATAACATCCATGCTAACTGAAGTGCTGATAATTTTTGAGTCTTAAATGTAGATGATTTCTTCCAAGTGATAATTTCACACTACAATATTTTTGTTTTTCCCTTTCTTATCCAAAAGAGAAAATTAGAAAGAATTGTCCTTTGAAATTAAGTATTGTCTGCTTTCTTTTCTCCTTCCTCACTTTCCAGACCTCAAAAATTAGCTTGAATAGACTACTGAAGGATTGTCCAGTGACTGGAAGAATAAACTGAAAGCAGAAATTGCAGTCTCATCGCAACTATAGACCCACTATGTCAACTTAAACAAGTTAGTAAATCCTTCCTACATTTGTTTTTGTCTTGGAAACTTCTAATAAGGCCAATAAGGAACTAGAGTTTAATATGTACTGAGAAATTGAGGTACATAGAGCATTATACAAAAAAGACATTTGACCCCTTCTTAGCATCAAGCCTAAAGATTTTTGGGTGTGTATGTCTACATAGATAGATGAATGGATGGATGGATGGATAGATAAATAAAAATATTTATGTGTGTATAGTATATATATAAATCATTGCAGCAAGTGATGGACTCTAGTATGTCACATAAACATTGAATAAATACACGCAATTGTGCTGATACAGCTTTCCCAAACTTTACTTTTGTTTTTTTCATAAGATGTGATAGGTATTCTTTGGTAAAAAGGAGACTCCCTGTTGAAGTAAATGTAAATTTATTTTTTTATTTTTGGAGATTTATAACATAAATTGGAAAATTAAAGACTGGGAAAGAATACAGAACTAGGCTAATGCTTCCAAAACCTATTTGGTCTCATTATAATGATTAATGTAAAACCTTTATTAAAAATTTCATCATTGTTCCAAATATACATTTGGGAATGAAAACTTTATACTAGCAAAAATACACGTGTTAAAACTTCATAACACTTGTGTTTAAATACTAGCTTAACCATTTAACTATGATACTCAAGAAAAACATATTTAGCTCTTTCTTAGATATCAATTCTTGTTTGCAAAGTAGGAGAAATACTATTTATCTTATACTTGTATTTATAATAAATGTCTTATGTGATGTATCAACTTACTGTACATTCCACTTCTGCTCCGCTATTTTGGTTTTCTTTTTTTAAAAAAAATTTCCTATTTTTATGAGATTGAAGTCAATGTTTTTGTTAGATAAATTCCACATGTGAAATCATGAATTTCAAGAGGTTGTCACTCAATACGTAAAACTAAGAATCTCTACCAGTTAATAATGCATTTGGCTATAAGTCTCAGGAAACATAAGCACAATAGCTTAAACAGAGTTTTTGTTTGTTTGTTTTTTCACATTGCAAGAAGTCCAGACCAACAGTTCTATCTTTCTATCCCATCGTCCTTGTCATGTTTACTCTTCCTCTTCTTGTCATTTATGATGGGAAGGTGGCTGTTGAAGCTGGTTGGTAAATGGTGTTGCATTTCTAGGTATGTCTACATTCAAGAAAGAAGGCTTAGGGGAGGTTCAGACTCTAAGCCAGCCCCATCTATCCTTCTTTATTATTAAAACAAAGCTTTTCCAGAACGATTCCATCCAGAGCTCGGACAGGTGGCACCCCTCTTCAAGGGAGGCTTGGAAATTTGGGAAGAGTGTTATCATTACTGAGTTAGACCAATCACGTTTCATTGCCTGTTTCTAAACCTATCTGATTATAACACAGTTGGTAGTTTTCTTAGCCTGGAGGAGGAAAGCAAAAGCTTACTACTTGGGAAAACTGAGTTATTCCACAGAATCTCTTTTAAATGCATCGATTAATATGAAACAAAGATAGCACCTATAATTAAATAATGATCCCCCAAAGTTTCCATGTTTAAGGTGGAGAAAGTCAACAGTAGGGAATTTGCATTTTTTAACAATCCCGTGTAGTAATTCTTACATTCACTAAATGGCTTTGCTTACCAGTTTCTCTAGAACATGGAGCCTGAGTTGAGGATTAAGTGCCAGTATTTTATTTCATATGTGCAAACCTAAGATAGGGAGAGTGAAGAATAAGGGCGATGAGACAGGGAAAAGATGTGGAAGATAAATGGAATGCTGGGTTTATGTCTGACTGCTGCTTTGCCTTGAGCCATGATGTTGCCAGGCAGGTATATCTACTCGGCATACAGTATATTGCTGGGCATGCTGCGTGGAATAATCCATGCTAGATGGTGCTGGAAAGAAGAAATTTGTCTGCTTGGCTCCTTCCTGTCTTCTCTTTTCTATTGGTCAATGTTTTCATCATAGTGAGTTAACTCTCCGTCATTTGCATGTTGTATCATCCAGTTCCTCTGTGTGCCAATCACTTTGGGTACAGACTATGGTGTGCCAGAGTCCATGTCCTGAGATGAGGGATTTTATTCAAATCTAAAAGTAGAGGGAAAGGCTCAAAATTCCAGGTATGCTTGGTCTACGCAGCCGTGTGGCAGCTGCCAAGAAGGGACACTTTGACATTCACAGAAAAAGATTGGTTGCGCTCAGTGGCAACAGTGTGATCCAGAATATGGGAGGACCATGGAATTTGGAAAAGATAACATTTTTGGTCTGATTCTTTTGTGTTCTACCCACTAAATTACAGTTTGGTGTTGGTGGTCAGGGGAGGGGGAAGGGTGGGGAGGATGGTTCCCTCACACATCCAACAAGCAACTCTGAACACCGACTGGGTGGCCTACAAGTCAAGTCAATTCTCATGCTACCTACCTGGAGATATAGTGTCAAATTCCATAAGTTAAGGGCTCCGTCCTAGAATACTGCCTCCCACCTCCAACCCCACAACATAGGTTGTTACCTGTGCTTCTGACTGACTGGCTACAAACTGGAGGTTCCAATAATGCCCTCCAACTCAGGATGCCACCTGAGGGTCCAGGTCATTCCTTGTACTTCTGACCCAGTGGTTGTGAATGACAGGCTCCCACGACTTCCTCCCTGGGTTCGGTTAATTTGCTAGAGAGGCTCACAGAACTCAGAGAAACATTTTACTTTTTAGATCACTAGTTTATTATAAAAGGACATAAGCTAGATGGAAGAGATGCATAGGACAAGACATGGGAAAGGGTGTGGAGTTTCCATGCCCTCTCCAGGAGCACCACTCTCCCAGCACCTCCACACGTTTTCTAGCCTGTCCTTTGGGTTTTTATAGAGGCTTCATTACACGGGCATAATTGATTAAATTATTCACCATTAGAGACTGAACTCCTACTTCAGCTCCTCTCCCTTCTTCAGAGATGAGGGTGGAACCAAAAGTTCCAACCCTCTACTCACAGGATTGGCTCCACTGGCAACCGGCCCCCATCCTTCAGCGGTTTCCAAAAGTCATTCTTTAACATAACAAAAGACACCTTCCTTGCTCTTTACACTCAGGCTATTTCGAGGATTTTGGTAGTTTGATCCAGGGACCAAAGATAAGACCAAATACATATTTCTTATTATAAGTCACAGTATCACCCTGATACACTCAGTTTGAAAATTGGTGACTTTAGAACTTAATTTATCTCTGCAACCTAGTCTGACTCAGGTCCAAAAGAGGCTCATTTTGGGTAGCCCTGCAACTTCTACAAAAGTTTTAAAGCATCTTCATTTTAAACTGTGTAACTGGTAGGCAGTGTACCACACTGGTTAAGAATTGAACTTTGGTTTCATCCACCATTGGGACTTGAATGTGATCAGTGCTGTTGTTTACGTTTGTCACCTTGGGAAAGTCATTTTGCCACTCAGCCTCAATTATTTTTTCATCTAAAAAAGTGAAAATATTAATAGTGCTTTCCTTTAAGGGTTTTTTGGGAGGATGGTATCTGAAAATTTATTTAACAGACTTGGTACAAAATAGCTCCTCATGTATAACTTTCCATTCACTTCCTTCTCCCTTGATCATTACTAAAATTTCAGGACCCTTTACTTCTTGGTTGGATTCACACTTGGGCAGTCCTCACGGCCAAAATGGGGTGGAAATTTCTGTTTCATCCCATCTGTTAGTCCAGACAGGCCAGAAGAGGCCACAGAACTCCCTAACCAATTCCACTTTCAGCAATGCACACTACTGAGCACCTTTTGCTTTCCTTGGGGAAAAGGCTCAGGTAACAGATGAGGATGTTGAAATAACACCGCACCCACCACTTTCCAGTGCAGCTAATTTAAAATCACTTGCAATCTGGGAGAATCTGTCTCAATATCTTCTTGTAAGAACCTACAGCTAACTGTTTACAGAAAGGTTTCCTGAGAATAGGATTTTATCCAAGGCTTGTGACAGTGGTAACTTAGAATGAGGCTACAGAGATCTAATTAAAAAGGTGATTTCCTAACATATGGAGCTCCTACGTGAAATCCAGAGGATGTGCTGTGCTGGGGGAGAGGCTGACCCTGTAAATTCTTTTGACATTAGACTTAAATCTTAACTGCTAAACAGCTTTCAAATATTTAACTCTCCCCAAGTAAATGCACTCCCTGAAAAGCTCTATTTGTTGACTTTTATCCCAGTTGGATCGACTTTGGGGACTGTCTCACTGAGACCTGTGCATTAAGTGGTACATATGTTGAATAAACAGCCAGACAGCTACCAACTGTCAAGTTGCTTTACCGGGGTATAAAAAAAAAAGCACATATGCCGCGTTGAAAGCAAAGGAAAAACAAAGATTTATAATAGAACTAGGAAATGGTTCAGGTAAAATTCAACCACGTGCTTATGTGCATGATTATTTTTGCAAATAGCATTAGAATTATTTTAGAGAAGAAATCATAATTTTGAAGTGATTTCAGATATAGCATTAGATATGATACCTCCTCTGGTGGCACCTAATTCATCCCTGTATTAATAAAATGAAAGGTGGACAGGCCGTATTAATATAAGCAAAGGCTGGGAATGTGCTCAGTGAGGAAACACAGGTTTGATTTTCTCACAAGCAGCAGATGGAAATAAAGGCACAGGTTGTTCTTTGCAGGTATGGATGAAACAACAGAACACACCAGCTTTTCTGGCAAGGAGTTTGGAAGTATTTATAGATAGTTTTCACTCTTGTTGCCACCAGTGTAGCTCTCCTGTGATGCTCTGGTGGAACAACATTGACTATGCATCCAGGTGGCCACCTGCTGAGCAGAAAATCCTGGTCACCAACAATTGATTTGCATAGGAGGCATAGTAGCCTTGTTATTTTAAAGCTTGCCTTAGTTTATTTCAGTAGGAGCATGGACTCCTAATTCCTTGTAATCATTGGAGCATCAGTTTGGGGCAGTGGAAGCCGGGGCCAAGACTGAGTTATAGGTGCAGAAGACATAGTGGAGGTAGGATGCATGGAAGATAAGAGGAGAGGGAAGGAGGGAAGGGAGAAACTTCAGACTATAATGGAGGTCTGACACCTGTAAAATGAGGGAGGTAGGATGGAGAATTGGATGGAAAGAGTCTCAGAAAACAGTGCTGCCCACTATTCACAATAGCCAAGACATGGAGACAATCTAAATGTAAATCGACAGAAGAATGGATTAAGAAGATGTGGTGCATACATACGATGGAATACTACTCAGCCATAAAAAAGAATGAAATAATGCCATTTGCAGCAACATGGACCTAGACATTAACATACTAAGTGAAGTAAGTCAGAAAGATAAAGACAAATGACCATATGATATCACTTATATGTGGAATCTAAAATATGACAAAAATGAGGTTAGAGAACAGACTTGTGGTTGCCAAAGGGGAGAGGGGTGGGGAAAGGATGGATTGGGAGTTTGGGGTTAGTAGATGCAAACTATTATATATAGAATGGATAAACAACAAGGTTCTACTGTATAGCACAGGGAACTGTATTCAATATCCTGTGATTAAACCATAGTGGAAAAGAATTTTTAAGAGAATTGTGTGTATATATATATATATATATATACATACATACACATATACATATATATACATACAACTATATAATTGTGTGTGTGTATATATATAACTGAATCACTTTGCTATACAGTAGAAATTAACACAACATTGTAAATCATATACTTCAATAAAATAAAATGAAAAAAAAAAAAGAAACAGTAAACAGTGGTGCCCAAAGTAGCAGTCGGCCCAGTGAGGAGCCGCGAGGGAGAGAGTACCCATGAGAAGGCCCCGTGATGGGCAAAAACGGGCAGGTCCTAGAACTTGTCACCTCCGCCATCACTGGCTGGAACTGTCTGCGGAAAGTATGTTCTTATGTGGAACACCTGGGTGGACTCCAAAGGTGCTGCAACTAGAGATTGTTGGCTGACGGCACTCCTGTGGCAAGTCCTCCTTGAAAGGAGATCTGAGGGCAACTCTGTGGCTGGCACGGCAAGCTTTCTAAACATAACACAGAAGTAGAGTTCTAAGAAAGAATGACTTTTATACATTCATTTGTAACAAAAGGCAAAGATGACTCTGCCTGTGTGGCTTTTCTTATGAGTTTATATCCATACAAATCCTCCAAACTTGCAAAACACTCTGTGTTGGATCCTCTTCACTTTCCTATTTCTTTTCTGCATGACTTGGAAATAAAATGTATTAGCTAGTCAGGGGATGATTTTCCTAGGGTGGAAGAATGCTTTCAAATCCTAAGAAAACAGATGCACTTTGCTGGTCCAGTAATGAAGAGCCAGAGGAACCTAAGTTCAGATCCTGGTTTTGTATTCACCAACTTTAAGATCTCAAGTAACTTAATTTCTTTGTGTCTCAATTTCCTTATAATAAAAAAAAAAAGCAAATCAGTATCAAACATAGTTTATTTTGAAGACTGATTTGTTGAAAGATTTTCTTGTTCTAGAAATTTTATTTTTACAAGGTTGGTTGCTCTATTTTTTTATGATAACGTTATGTACTACCTTTATGACATTTTTACTACAAATGTATGAAAGACTTCAGAAAAATCATAGTTCAGAATCAATGAAAATAAATATACAATTATTTATTGGACTCTTACTTAGCTCCTAACACTGGAGGTAGCAAATGCTGTTAAACAGGAGAACAGGAATGTGAGCAGAGTGTGATGCTTTTTATTTGCAGATAATATCCACTTATTTTAGCACTTAGGTATGCTTATTCTTTTCTATGGCTAAAAACAACACAGATTGGTTATCTTCCAGTTATGTAGGTGAGAAGCCTGACACGTGTCTCACTGGGGTATAATCGAGCTATTGGATTGGGCTGTTGTTCCTTTTTGGAATGCTCTAAGGGATAGTCCATTTCCTTGCCTTTCCAGGTTTTATAAACTGCCCATATCCCTTGGATCTTGGCCCCCTTCCTCTAACTTCAAAGCCAAAAATACTGCATTTATCTGACCATTCTTCTGTGGTCATATCTCCTTTTGATCATGGTTGGGAAAGTTTCACTAATTTAAAGGACCCATGTGATAAGATTGGGCCCGGCTGGCTAACCCAAAATAACCTTTTAATATCAAGGTTCCTGACTTAATCACACCTGTAAAGTCCCATTTGCCATGTAGGTAAACTCTTCCTAGGTTCCAGGGACTAGGTGGTGGAACTAAAGAATTCATTGGTGGGCTAAAGAATCTGGCAGCATCTAGAAGCTGGAAAATGTAAGGAAAGGGATTATTCTTTATAGTCTCAAGAAAGGAAAGCAGCAAGAGAAAATGAACATTCCACCCAACCTACCTGAATTTATTTTTCACTGCACTGTGGTGCACTTTCCTGAGAGATATAGCCCTCTTCTGCTTTATCCCGAGGAGTGAATCTGCTGATCTGGCTGGCTAGTAGACGTCCCATTCAATGAGTGTAGCCTCCAAAGTGTCCCTTGCACAAGCTATTTTGTTTCCTACCTCTGTCCCTTTCTTTATGCTCTTTCCAGCTTTGAGAATAACCTAAATCGTTGGCTCTGCCTTTTCAAATCCAGGGTATTTCTCAAGGTTCTGTTAATGACTCAGATCCTTCCTGAAGATTTTTCTACCTACTCCATCCTACCCTGAATACTTCCAACTGATAATTCCACTTGTGTTGGAATTAGAGATTGACAGTTTAGCTCAAAGTGTTTCATATTAACAATATCTCCACCAACCCAAACAGTGTTAAACTCCTAAAGAACAAGGACAATCTGTTCTATATCTTTTGTGTCTCACTCAGCCAATGCTTCATAGTCAGTGCCAAGGCAGTGCTAAATTAATACTTTGTTTATTGAGAAATAGTCAACATTTAAAATATATCTCTGGGAGCTGATTACATCCTTGCAGTTATTAACATTTCACTGTAGTTTATGTAGTGAATTAAATAAAGTGCGTTGTAAATTGAAATCCGATTAGGGGGTTCAGTGAGAAAACTACGTAGAGAGAGAAATAACTCAAACAGAACTAGGGGGCGTTAGCCTAGAAGGGGAACATGTGGGCTTTCTAGGAAGCCGTATGGAAGCCTGAAAACATCGACAATCAGGGGACAGGGTGGAAGTGACAGTCGGGCAGACAATGATAAGGAGGGGGAAAGAGAAGGGTCCGTTCTACCCATTCCATAATTTGGGCTTGATCAAACATATGTTTAACATATCCCTGCATTCAAGGGGCCTGTGATGTAAGAAATGAGGTAGTTGATATGTTTGAAAGTAGCATAAAATGTATGTTTCATCATAGAACAGATGGATTTTAGAAATTTTGTAAAGAAAAAGTGGTAGAATTTGGCAGTTTGAATGTTTGAATGTAGAAAGGGAATATTGAACTGTGGAATTTCTCATTTCTTTTTCCATTTGGAATTACAGTGAATTTATAGTTATAACCCTCTCTTTCTATGTCTTTAAATACACACATGTACGTATATATATATATAGAAATACATTATTTAATATTACCTATATATCTGTCATTACTTTTTGCCAATTGCATTGCTAAAAAGTGTGATGGACAGTTTAATTTTTTAACTTTGATGCTTATGAAATGGATAACTGCATAAAAATGAACTTAAATATACAATCATAGGCTTATGTTTGTATTTTGAAAGAATATATATGCTCAACATTTATTCAACCACCAAATATTCAAAAATTCTTCTGACTCTAAATCATTAATATTATGTGTACAAGATTGAATTCCAGGATGGTTTATTAGTAAAATAAAATTTACATTTCATTGTCCCTTTAATAGTTCTATGAACAAAATTACATTACCATGACTTTCAATAGATAATTAGAGAATAGCATTTACATTTTTTTCTACAAAATTTCCTGAACAAATTAGGGTGTGACTTATACCTCCCATTTTCTTATATGTGGTTGAATAAGATTTGTTTAGTCAACTCTCATATTCTTATAACTAAATAACTCAAAAAATTGTATTACTCAGCATTACCAAAAGAACCTTCTATATTCTGTGTGTTCTTAAATCGAGCACTTTTTAAAAAAGCATTTATATTCTCATTGTTTGTGATTCAAAATATTATGCTACATTCTGATTATACAGAAGTGCATAAATAGCACTTGCCTTAATGAACTAACCACAGTTTCTGGCTTTTAACATGTAAGACAACTACTGCAAGTTTGGTATAAAAATGAGTGGGAGTTCAAATAGACTCTAAGAGAGGTTCATAGATCAGGAACTAGAATGTATGCTCCACCCAGAGTTAATTTTTATTGTCTACACTCTCTTGATATTTGTCAACTAACAAGTCAAGAACTTATGTGATTTTTAGTTAACTATGTGCGTACTTCTCTGCTTGTCATCTATATTTCAAACTGGGAATGAGTTTCTTAGCTCTTTGTGCCCCAATCACAAAGTACTTTGAGCCTGTGATTCTCAGTAAACAATTGATCGACTGCAGCAGGTGAGTCCACTGTGAGACCAGTTTCTGATAGCCTATCTGTACATCCTTACTAAACCAAAGCATTTGGAAAAACCAAATCCTTCTGTGCTTCTTGAATATCTCAGGAAAAGGAGTCACATACTTATGATTGCACATTTACTTTCATTTTTATGCAGTTATTCTTTTCATAAGTATCAAATTTAAAAAATCAAACTGTCCATTGTATTTTAGCAATGTAATAACACAAAGGAAAAGGATATTGAGCTGGTCATCTGGAGTTAACTAAGAGGTCCAGGATTTTCAGAAATAATCCAGTGTAATATGAGTTCATAACATCAGAATTAACCAAGGTTTGAAAGGAATTCTTATTTACACAGATCCACTTTTTTTCATTTTATTTTTTTTCCTACAGGTCTTTCTTTACTTTTCCTCTCCTGTGGGTGAGTACTGTGTTATCCCTGGCATCTAGCACAATGCCTACTGCCTAAATATTAGTTGAAGTAAGAAATAAATAATGTATTGATGTCAATGACTGATTGATCCAAAGTTATACCTATCCCAAAGATTAATTGGCATTTTCCAGTCTTTGAGGATAAGCTCCAGTTACTTCAGGGAAGAGAAAAATGTCCCAAATATCTGTTGCCTTAGAAGTTGCCTACCACTGGGAGCCACTGATTTGAACTGATTCCAGGCGATATATTCAAGGTGTTTGTGTTCCTCCTGCCACAGCCTACCTGTTAGCCATGCAGTTCCTGACCCTCTTCTATCATTCTGGAAGTGCAATGACTCTCTCAAGTGTATGGACTTAAAAAGATAGACTTCCTAGAAGTCTTTGTACTATAAAAGAGAACCTCGAGTAGAATCTAATGTGTTTCTAATAATGGAATTTCAATGTAAATAAGGGACATATGAGGTTCTGGACTTCATGGAAGTATTATGCTTCTTTGTCTCCAAAGGCAAGGGATTGTCGTACAAAAACGTGTAAATGAATTAGTTCCAGTGTTCTTAGTTCCAGAGAAGACTTCTGCCACAGTACAAAGTTTTTGAGGCAAGTCGGTGACTGGAACCAAGTTACAGCTGGGTTGGGGGTGTGCATTGTAGTTCAAAGTAGAAGAATGTGTATGCTTTACTCCATGTGTGGTGGTGTTATATTGATGTGTACATTTAGAGGAAAATTAATAATGATGAGACTATCTGGGCCCTTTCCAGTGACTTCTCTGAGCCACAGGGATTTCTCAGGTTTACACATGAACGTGTGGAGAGCGAGGGGTGTGACATATTGCAATGAATAACATGTCTGAAGGTTAAAGTGATGGTGACAGTACTAGGAGCCCTTGAGATCAAGCTGCGGTGTTCCTTCCCTAGGCTAGGGCTACAGGCAGAAACAGGATGAGAGTGAGAGTATATATCTTCAGTAATGACAATACTTATGTCTTTCTCCACTATTTTCAAAATTTTGAGGCTTGAATCTAATATTTTTTAATTCTCCAGTTTTATTTGTAAATGAAAATCTTTGAATTTCAATAATCTTTACCTACAAAAAGTGAGATTTAGGACAAAGGAAAGGTATCTATAGGAATGATCTCAGGCATTTTTATTCCTATCATTTAAATTTGAAATTAAACAAGTACATCGGAATAACAAGTATGCACCAGGCAATGAAGACAGCATGCTGTCCCCCGGGCCACGCTAATACCCCTTCAGCTCCTTGAAATACCCTTCCAGTATATATAATTAAGAGGATGGCCTGATGAAATTCTCCAAAATCATGGTTTGGGGCTGCAGCTCTTTTGCCTTTGTTGTGGTTTTCTACCTAACAGTGGGTTTTGCACATTCTGAATCTGTGTCTAGTTATGCAATGGAGCTCACTGCCCATATTTCCAGGCTTAGTCTGGTGGGAAGAACCAGACTTAATGCTTTTGTAGTTTGAGAACACTTACTGCTGCAATAGAACATTTCTGAGAACACAGAGACCTTTTTCCAGCTAGTAAGATTCTTTGAAAATCTTTGGGGACATTTCCATTGCTATATTGATACATCTTCCGTGTTTTACCAAAATCAGACCGGGATATTTCCATTTCTGTTCCCTCTCTTTCAGCTACCCCCGGGCTCCCTTTGCTCCCCAAACTATATCGACACTGAATATGGTGTCTCCGTATAAGACAGGAATGGGCTATCCATCTGGAAGTCTAATCTTCCATTCATTTTCAAATGAATAGTTTCAAAAACTGCTGTTCCTGCTTGTTCCACACAAGGACTGGGTTTCCTAGTTCTTAGATAGTTTTACAGACCATTCCCCTACATATTCAGCTGTCAGGTATTGTTACTTTTTACAATCTGGAAGAATATGCTAATTGTACTGACACATAATGCAATGTGCTTAAGAACATGCCACTCAAAAGTGTAGCTCTCAGGAGACTTCTACCTGCAAGAAACCTCATCTATAAGGAAATATCCCCTTTGAGATAAAGGCAATTCTTTTGTAATAACATTGGGGAAGTCTAAAATATGATTTACAGCACACTGCCACACACTGTAGTGTGATTTGATGGTTGTATAAAAACATATAGATTTAGGTTGAATTTAAATAGATGGTTGAGAGGGAGGGAGAGAGAGAAAAAGAAAAAGAGAGAGGGAGAGATGAAAATACCAGATGACTTCCAACTATGAAAAGTTCTCTAAGGAATGACAGGATACTTAATGCATAGATTTCAAAGAAAATTACTGTTTCATAGTGTTGGGTATTAAACCTCTAATTTCTATAGAAATCTCTAATTTTTCCACATATTAAGTCAAGGAACTAAAAATGTCTTCTGTGGATATTTTTATAATAATATTTTCTGTTATAAAAAAGACATTGCCAGACACTACCATCTGCCGTGTAGACTGACAGTGTACGAATCTGATGTCTTTCTGTGACTTCCTATCTTATATAATTGGAGGTTTCAGCCCAGAATGATGCTTCATTTCCACCTAAGGACAACCAAGTTTAAGTTTGCCTGGAATATTTTCATCATTTCCTTGCTATGCACTGATAACACCAGTGCTCTGTATAGTTAAAAACTGTAAATGCGTCTATTGAGAGGGTATTAAAAATTCTCTGAGCTTCTGGCCATCATCCAGGATTCCGTAATACCTTCCGAAATGAGGCAGAAAACATAATGCATTACAATTGATAAATGTTTCATTTGTATTTATTTTGGAAATTTTAAACACTCAGAATGTCTTGGCTACATCAACGTGGGGAAAGTTTTTTGTTAGTTTTTTTTTTTTTTTTTTTTTTTTGAGGTGAGGAAGATGTCTTTTGAACTGTTTATGTAAAAATTAGAATATTTAGAATACTGGTCTACCATGCTTTAAGAAGAGTTCAAAGACACCACAAGTACTCTCTTGATTCAGATGTGTGTGTGTGAGTGTGTGTGTATGTGTGTACATGTGTGTGTTTATAAGAGTAAATGTAATCATCTCACGCAGTGAGACAAGATTACTGAAAAACTTCTGTAGTTACTTATTTAAAAAATAACACCATTTTCAGCAAAGGAGAAATCCTTGTAGTTGAAACCTGTTAATTGGAGATAATGTCTGTGTAACTGAACATTGTCAAAGGGTAATGACCTCCTGCTGCTAAGCCCTGGAAATGTTGACTGGAAGCCAGCACATTTGTTTTCAAAGCAGGAGACATGGGTCCTTTGACATGATTCTACTAAAATGGCTTTATTTTTGTTACACACCATAATGGAAATTTTATCATTCTAGGCCATATTAGAATGTGCTTCCATTTGTTGCCTCCAAATATCTTTGCAGGTTGTGTTTTCACTGCTCTTAAATGTACCAATTAGCACCTTTGCTGCTGCTGAGTGGCTGTTCTCAGAACGATACAGCGTTAGTTCAGTTCATCCTGGGGTCTGCCAAAAAGGTTTGAAATGAGTTAGTATTCATTAAGGTATGCCACTCAATATAATAAATGATCAATGCTCTATAATTCACTGTAGCTGAGAAAATAGGCTGGGTAATTAAAATGAAACAGTGGAACGCGTCCCCCACGCCCCATCCCCTTATACACTCCATTTGGCTAGTGTCTGAAATTTCATTTGGCTGATGTATAAAATTTCACTTAAAAATGTTCTTCTGAATGATTGAGATTTCTATCAGTAGAAATGAAAGATCTAAGAACTGGTTTCCTTATGGGATCAGATGCACATGAAGAAGTGCTACCCTGAGATGAGGACAGGGGAGATCTTCGAGTATTAAATACCTATAGTATGAAGATTAGAGATGCTTTTAAAACCAACTCCACCTCCATTTTCATGCTTTTCAGAGGCATCCTTGCGGATGGCCTCAGAGCCACTTGCATCATGATTGTGTGGAATGGATTAATTGCAGTGATTCTCTTTTTGGCTACAGTAGGGGGAGGTTTTTGTTACCTTCTAAAAATGTCTAGGTTGTTGTCCTGACCCTATCCTCAGTGATTTGATTCAACTGTTTCAGGATAGGGCCCTGGCATCAATATAGATCTATATTTTAATTTCCACAGGTGATTCTAATATGCAGCCAGAGTTCTCCAACTTGAGTGTACCCCAGGGTCACGTGGAGGGTTGTTAAAACAGCATGCTGCCCTGCCCCACGCCCCCGTGCACACCACAGAGCTTCTGATCCGGTGGGTCTGGGAGGTGCCTGAGAATGTACATTTCCAACAGGTTCCTGGGTGATGCTGATGCTACATGAGACTGTATGGTAAGCCATTTAAATGATGTCAGTTTAGTCATTTCTTTATTCCTGATGACTTTGCCAAGAAGAAAAGGGAAAATGAAATATAAAAAAGACAGAGTAGGGGCAGAGTTAAGTTGTATTTTCCCATTAAATGCCACTTTGTTGTAACTGTCACACTGGTTTCTGATTTCTTTCAGGTTTCCTATCCCTTTAATTTACCTAGAATTTTTTATTCCTAAACACATAAAATTTTTAAAGCAATAATTTTATAGCTAATACTTACTGAACATTTAGTAACCACCAGGACGCAGTTTAAATATTGTATACATATTCTCTCACTTAATCTTTACCATTAAATAAATGGTTTCTTATCTTAATCTGTAATTACGTTCTTAAAGTCACACAGCTAATAGGGTTGGAATTGGAAGTCGAGCAAACTGACTCCAGAGCCTGAACTCTTAGTAATTTCTCTAGACTACTTCTGCATGCCTAATAGTTCATGAAATATATTCTCACAACTCTGTGGAGGAAATATATCACTGATCATTATTGAGTTATTCCCGATGACAAAATCATGATAAAATAGCTTCCATTTATTGAATGCCTATCTAGGGTCACACACCATGTTAAGCACTATTAGCAAATCAGTTTAAGTGATGAAACAATTAAATGGCAAAATTAGAGTTTAAATTTTGGCCCTCTGGTGGGTTTTGGAGTGTCTGCCTCCAAAAGGAGTTATTCATGTGCCTAGAAATACTGTAGTTTCTGGTCCAAAATTCTGAGGAAGTTTAGCTACATTTCTAACAACATCTCTGTATAACTCTGGTAATCTTCCCTTTTGCCTAAGCATGCCTGATATTGTTTCTGTTACAATAAAAAAACAGAACAAAACAAAAACCTTGGCTAAAATGGTGGTCGTTCTGATGTGAATATGAGGTCCCCAGGCTTGGAGAGTTGCAATGACTTAACTAAGAGCACCCAACTTGTGAACAACAGGGTCAGGAACCAAGAATGGAACCAAAAGTACTCATGACATTTTGGCTTGTTTTCTTTTTGCTACAACAATCTATTCCTCATATTTGGTTTTGCACCTTTGCTTAGATCACCTGCTGGAGGATGTGTGACATCACTGTGCAAATCATAAATCCTGAAAATTTGTTTCCACACAGCATTTCTGAGAGCTGGCCCAATTAGTCTTATGAGGAGATAGAGGGAAGGGTTGCTGCTAGTGGATTTCAGGAGCCTTGGATAGCTCTCTGAGGGCCATTGTCTGGACCTCACAAGGTTGTGATTGGAAATAAATGAGTTAACAGATGCAGAGTGCTTGGCACCTGGGAAGCACATGGCTCAATGAATGGTAGCTGTTACTGGTGTTCTGACCTTGGCAGGAGCAGGAAGGGTGAGTGGGTGGAGAGAGCAGATCGCTATACTAATGACTCGGAGGACTACCAGGTTTCTAGGATATCATTTGAGTCCTAAAAAACAAAAGGGAAATAAAGGGAAATAAAGATTTTCCAAACCCAGTATCAGTCATTTTTGCACTCTTTTGTTTATGAGATTTGTCAAGCCATATCAACAAGTTCAGTTCAATTTGACTTTCACATTCCGAGCTATTTTAGAAGCCCAGGCTACCTGCAGATTTGTTATTGAATGAGAGTCCTTTCCGGTAATTTAGTGCCAAGAAACATTGTTATAAACATGTGGAGAGGTGGGGCTGTGTACAAAATGCTCAGACACGGAGGAGAGATTTATTTTTCTGTCATTCTTTCTGCCTGCCTATCTATCTATCTATCTATCTATCTATCTATCTATCATCTATCTATCTATCTATCTATCTATCCATCTATCTATCTATCTATCATCTATCTATCTATCTATCTATCTATCTATCTATCTATCTATCTACATATCCTCTCTCTACTTCCCCAGCTCAACTGACTTTCGAGTTTCTTTTTTGAAAAAGCACCCATTTTGCAAAGTTAGGGGTACTACCCTCCCAGACATGAGGTGATATAGATACTTTTAACATAAATCACGATACTACTCAGTTTTTACTGCTTACATCACAGTGTTCTGTTTAGTGTCACTTGCCCTGAAAGCAATGTTTTGTGAGTTTTAAAGGTTAGACCTAATTATGCTCTCTAACTTAGATAATTCCTTCCCTCACCAGGTACACATGTCCTACTGGAGTCAGCAAGTGTATGCGAATCCCGCTGGTAAGAGTCAATACTTAAAAAACATTTGTTATTGACTTTTATCATCTGTCCCTATTTATCTTGATCATGCTATTCTTTGTCCCAGTGTTTAGGCATGTCTTTTTCTAACAGTTTTGATATGTAACTCCTTTATAAAAGTATAGATGTAGAGAACCCACTTTAGCGGAAGTGTGAAAAACAGGACAGATGTAAAAAGTGCATCTATGAATCCAGTTACTATTAGAATTGTAAGGTATTCCCCTCAGTTTTTTCGAAAGCATTTAAAAGTGTAATTAAGTAATAGTTATAATAATCAACAATTAAAAAGTGTACTTATAATAATAATAATCAGAACCATATAATTTTGATTCAGGAAATATTATTTAAAATACTAGTCTTCACTCTTGAACAGTCTTTACAAGTAATATTCTAAAAACAGCCAGATATCTTATCCAGTGGATCTGTGATACTATCTTAAAACATTCCTCTACTATTATGATGAGTTGCTTCTAATTGTCCTTAGAGTAATGCTGGCCTTTACTAAATGTAACTTTACATATTTTCTCTGATTTCTTTAGGGTAGATTCATTGGTCTATGAATAATGGGACCAATTATGACAAGCTATTGGCCAAATCACTTTCTATAAGAATTGTACCGATTTATATTGTCATCAGGAATGTATCGTATGGTGAATTCATTGCACTTTTATCAGCATTTTGGGCATTCGGTTACTTATTTTTGCTGTTTTGCATGTGAAAATATTATTGTTTTAACTTACATTTGTGGCTACTGGTACTGGAAAGTTTAAATATTTTCAAATCTATCTTTGATATTATTTTTCTTTTTAATGTTTATCTGTTTAAGCTGTTACCAGTTTTTCTGTTATATTCTTAGTGGCTTTCTATTGGAAGTTTGAATATTCCATGTTTTATCCACATAAAAATATAATCAAGCTTTTAATCCAGTGCCACATTGGCTGAAAAATTTCCCAAAGGTTTTGTTTTTTTCATATTAACATCTCAAATGTTATGGTAACATTTGTTATTTTCCTTTGTGTGTTCTTTATAAATTCAAAGCATAGAAATGATTTCTTTGTTATTTGGTTTGATAAGTATTCAACATTATTTTCATTTTCTTTGGCTTGATTTTCAAAATATTAAACTTTTTAATACATCTGGAACTTGTTTCAGCATATGGCGTGAGGTGAGCGTTTTTGACTTTTAAATAATTTACTATGCCATGACCCAGCTGCCTGATTTCCCTTACAAGTTGCCAAATGCCCAGTGAAAGAAGAATGCTCTTATATTTTGTGTTCGTTGAGATAGCATCTGTTACTTTATTAAGTATGCCAGAATTTTTTACTGAGGAAACTATGCCTTAGTTGAAAGTTATGTTCAAAAGTTGAATTAATTCTTTCAGATCAGAGGGATATAACTGACTATCTTGGTATTCTTTATGGAACCCTACTTATTATAAGAGTATACCTTAGCAAAATAACGTAGATACTTCTGGCTTCTTCAAAAGTATTTTAGCCTATGATTTTTTTTTTAATTTAAATTTATTTATTTTTATTTTATTTATTTATTGGCTGCATTGGGTCTTCGTTGCTGCACACAGGCTTTCTCTAGTTGCTGTGAGCGGGGGCTACTCTTCATTGTGATGCACAGGCTCCTCATTGTAGTGGCTTCTCCTGTTGTGGAGCACAGGCTCTAGGCGCGTGGGCTTCAATAGTTGCGGCACATGGGCTCAATAGTTGTGGCTCACGGGCTCTAGAGCACAGGCTCAGTAGTTGTGGTGCACGGGCTTAGTTTCTCCGTGGCATGTGGAATCTTCCCAGAGCAGGGCTCCAACCTGTGTCCCCTGCATTGGCAGGCAGATTCTTTACCACTGCGCCACCTAGGAAGTCCCTATAATTGTTAATGTATCTTTTTAATCTTCTAGAGGGATTTGGATGTCAAATCTAAGTTTAAATTATAGTACAATAACTGATTGTTAAGTGATTTTATGCAAAGTTTTCAAACTTCTGAGCCTCTGTTTTCTCTATAGAAAATGAGGATAACACCTACCTTATGGGACAATGGTAAGGATTAAGTGAGGAAACATAAGTAAAATGCCCGGGAGATAAAGAAAAGACAGATAAAAAAAGAGACAGATTCATTATTTTCTTTTGTATATGATACAAGCTATTGACCATCTCAATTGGTGAAAGAGAACAAGTACTCCTGGTAAAACTCACATGGCCAATATTTGACTTTGAAATATATCTCATTTAAATTTTGAATATAGTTATTTCTGGTCTTTAGGAAAATAAAAGGACATAATGAAATTATATTACTAATACCCAATGCTAGGCTCTTTTAATTTTTTTCTGTATTTATATTCTAAGAAAGTTAACTCATTTTGAAACTTCCTTAGGGCAAAAATAATAGTAAGTGTTTGGACTTCAAAGTGTTTGTCTACTCAGTTGAGGACTTATGCTGAATTAGAAAAGTAAGGAGTAAGATGCTATTATGTTTTTGGAAGATGCAAGCTATCTGAAATAAGAAGGAAAATGTAAATGAGGCAAGGGAAGTTGTAAAGCAATTTAATGCATTCTCTTACAACACTGGTCACCATGGCATGATGAGATTTGCAGGTTGCTTAGCAGATGTGTTCCCTCAGCACATAAAACTTCTCTGGAAGTGTGATAAAAATAAAACACGCCGAGGAGAAAGGAAGAAGTTTGTCTCCTCAGTTCGCTCTCATCTCAAATTACCTGTTGGTCAAACTCCACAGAGAGCTTTTGCCTTTATAGCACTGGGTTGCATTATCTGACCCTCTGGTGCCACTCAGGAAGGGAGATCCCTTGTACTAAAGAATGTTATTTCAACCAAGTCCAAAAAGGGAGAAGTGACCTGATATGAGTGGGGACCTGACCGAAGGAGTGAAAAAAAAAGGTGGTCAAGAGAATCTGAGAAGGCACATGAGGTTTGTTTCTTCAAACATAAAAGAGTTAGAAAATAAGGAGGTTAGGAGCCTTGAGAACTTACAGTTGTTGAGTGATACAAATGATGCTGTAATGGCCAGGCCAGGGATTGCTGTATGCAAAACAAACATCAAATTACAGTGATTTAAATCACTGAGAACTTTATTTCTTGCTCATGTTTCTGTTCAATATGGGTTGAGAGCATCCAAATTCTTTTCACTGAGTGGCTCTACTACCTCTAGGGTCCTTAGGGTCTCAGATCCCTCCACTGGAAATTGCATCTGGTTGCTAGGTGAGGGAAGAGAATGACAGCATGGAAGGCTGCAGGGGAGCTTTGTCTGTGCCTTATTTGTGAAATCCCACATGGCCCCAACTAACTCTAAGGGAGACTAGGAAATGTACTTGACTGGTGTGCCCAGAAGGTGAAAAAAGAGAAAGTTTTGTGAACGCTTAGCAGTCTTTATTGCATATCATAACCATGTTATGTCAAGTTTTTATTGCACGTGAATATTCTGTACCAGGTGTAATTTGACCTCTAATATTTTCAAATAAATGCAGTCGTGACCCATTTTAATTGGATGCCACTCTTTAGCCCTCCACATCAAGTTTTGCATAGTTTTAAAAGTGAATGTTCCTGCAATATCATCTTACTTCTTATTTTCTCAAGAAAGAGTAATTAACCCGAGAATCAATTCTATGCTAAATACCAAAGCAAATCTTAGCCCTGGCTAGGCGATTTATATGACAATCTTCTGATGTCATATAAACATTATTGAGTCAGCCCTCTAGACTCACAGAAGCTGGGCTTTTCAAACAAGACTACTACTTTTCCTTAGATGGACTCATAACTCTTGGAAGGCAATATAGCAAACTTTATATAAACTGTGCCCTAGTCCAAGACTTTTCAGTGCACTCTTTGATTATTTTATCCCCAGCTTTTCACTGGCTTTCACCAAAAGAATTATCTTTCTTATTCCATCATCAGTGCCTGTAAAGGCTAGCTGGAAAAAAGTGCTGATTTGATTAATAATGTTCTCCTTAATTTCTCTGTTAACAGAGTGCTGATATGACAACTGCCTACAAAACAATTGCCAAATCTGGAATTGAGTGATTAGTTGAAGTAGTCACAAGTAAAGCCATAAAAAGTATGAAAACTGCAAGTATATTTACTGTGAGAAGACTTTGCAAAGAATTGGCCGAAAAAACTATTTAGTATTATAATAGTCCTGGAGTTTGCGTCAGCAAACAGTCATCAAGTTGTCTTTTTGAATCAGACTGAAGGCCATGAATTCCAGGTGGGTTGTTTATAACATGAATGAAATGGGAACGAGGAAGCCATAGCTGTCACCTCAGAGAGAATCCGCAAGATGCCTTGTTGATGCTCTATTGCACCATAGCGCTTGGCACTAGTTCTCAAAAAGAAACTTCATGGTATTTGCAGAATGTGCTGAAGTGTCTCATATTAAAATCTGTCCTATTGTGGGTATATATTTAGGAATTCAGTGCAAATGTACTAATTTCCAAAAGTCTTGGATTTATCCTGCTTATATCTTTTATCAATTAGATAAAATTGATAAAAGCTACTTCAAATAATTTGATCTTAATTTCTTCATCTGTAAAATGGGAATATCACTGCATACTTCATAAGGATATTACAGAAAGTCAGATAACATACATAAAAGTGACCAGCATAGATATTTTGCCTTAAAAATATTGAAATGGCATTTGGGGTTTGATCTTGTTTTTTCTGATTGAAACTCTTGTTAACGCTGTTTAAAACTCTGCATTTATTTTATCTGGCCTTTCCTGAGGGTTGCTTTCAGGAATATTTTATTTATGCTTGGTCTTAATACACAGAAAGAACATTATACTCTGTATTTTTGCTCTTGATCTTACAAGTTCAGACCCTCTTTGTGGAGACATGCCTTTGTCTTTGAAGACATTCCCATCTCTAAATGACTTATTTCCAAATTGTGGCCGTGTATTGTACCCTGATCTCCATTTAATCCTTGGCTTCATTGTGGCTATTAAATTCTAAAATTTCTAGTATAGCTCATTATGAAAACCCTCCAACCCTTTTCCAAATCTGGCATGGGAATTTGAAAACAACTTTCTTCAAAAAAGTGAGAGCATAAGTAATAATGAAGGCAAAATGAAAAAGAGAGGCCATAGTCCAGTCCTGAGCGAGAGATGAGCAAGGTGTCTATTTATTCATTTGGTTTGTTGGTGGTTTATCTGATGTTGTCAGTCTATAATGACTCTGCTATTTTTGGGGTCACTTTGCAACTAGTGCTCTTACAGCTTGTTTTCCCCTCTTGCTGAGGAAAAAAGCAAAAAATTGTTATATGCTCTGGTTTCTTGAGGAACTTTAAGAAAAAATAAAAAGCGAGTTCTTCCCAGTCTTTCCTTTCTAGGTTCTAATTCTTTTCACATTTAGCTGGGGAATATGAGTTAAAGGCAGCCCTTTTACCTCTTCCTAAATGTGGGATAAGTAGTCAAAAGAGAACACCGTCGTGGGAGCTCCAGACCTGGGCTCTATAATCAGTGTTGTGTCTTTAGCGAACCCTTAAAACTCTATGTTTCTCAGTTTTCTTACTTAGTAAGCAGGGTAAGTAATGGCTTCCCTACATCATGGAGGTATTTTGAGAATCAGATAAAATGACGAATGTCAAAATCTTTTGCAAAAGCAAAATGTCATTTTTAGACAAACGTAAACTGTCCCAAATAAGTGATGTGTTCCCCTTCTCTTTTATACTAACTCTGATACATTCAACTATAGATATCAATGTAACTTAATTTCATAAAACTTAATATAAATAAAAATCTTATGGAACATGCACATATACATTACTTTTCTCATTGCAGTCATCAGCGGCACTTGTCAAATTGTCATCTCGGCACAATGCTAACTTAGGGACCAGGTATGTCGTAATTTCTCGTTGCTGTGCTTGCTCTGGAAATTTACTAAAAGTAATTTGATGAAAAGCTTTGTTAATTCAATTATTGAATTTCATGCCTTATATTTAAAGTCTATAAACAAAAATTACAGAAAAGTACTTTAGTTATTGCATTATTTTAATACCATGATTGAATAGCATTTGTATTTGAGATTGGTAGGCAGCCTATTTAAGTGATGTGCTCATGAAAGTGAAATATTAAAAACAGCTTATGAAAATCTCCCATCTGGCAGTTACAATTGATCAGAAATCTACTCTTCAGCATTATTTTGAAAATAGCATGAGTTTTTAATTAAAACTGTTCGTTCGATTTATTAATGTAAGTAAAACCTCCCATTTGATCAGGTTTAACTTGAGAAAGTGGTTTTCTAAAACCTCTTTTATGGATTGAATGATACAATTTTCAATAAAGAATAGTTATAGAAGATGTCAGACATTTATTCTCCATCAATCTTTTTTGTGTCCTCTTTAATTTTGAAATTGAACTGGGAACATAATTCTGCTTGCTTAAAAATATTTGATGAATTCATGATCTTAATTCTATTATTTTAAATCTCAGCTAACTAAAGGATCTAAGATAAAACTCTTTTATAAACTATGTTAAGGTATCCTTTATATCAGTTGATTTAAATAAAGCTGGCATGGGCAAGAAATAAGCACATCATTAAGCTTAAAATTTCTCACTTAACAACACGCAAGGCATTTGTATTTAAACGTTATCAAAAGCTTCTTCAGTTGCTGTGTTCATTACACACATCATCTCATTTAATCCTTTCAGTAACCCTGTTCCTCAGCATTCTCATTACCTACATTTTACCTGTAATTAAACTGAAGCTCAGTAGTTATGTAACTTGTGTATAAATTTCAGGAGAAGGATTTCAGACCAGGCAATTGAGCCTCAAGCCACAGGCACTTCCCCACTGCTCTGCACCGGAGCCCAAGGCCCCTGCTTGTTCTGCTCTGCTTGTGGGAGCATTTTAAGGACAGTGCTACTAGCTTCTCTCCTGAAACCTCAGCACCTGAGTTAGAGGCTGTGGTAATTCCCAGACATAGTTATTTATCAAAACTGGGTTATTACAAATATGAATTGAGAAACTGTAAAATGGGAAGTACTTTCTTTGACATGTCTATCCCCTGGGGAAACGTCTGTTTCCCTCATGTTTTACACTGGTTAAACATCATGCCAACGGATTAAATCACAACATAGGTGGATTCTCCACATGTCCAGTTACACAGTATTATTTCTGATGTGTTAAGGATAATTTCTCTCATTTCCAAGTGAAAATTTAAAATATGGAGAAAGTTTATTTGTAATTGAGCCCTGTAGGTCCTAGAATAGGAGTGAATGGGGAAAGGTGTGCACACCTGACTCTGCTGCCCCGGTGATGTCTTTAGTTCTTCCAGCAACCAGTCTGCTTGTGTCTCTCTGGAACACAGGAAACTTAACTCAGCTGCTTTTCAGTCTATACCTGTACTTTGTATCTCTGCTTGTAACTCTGACTTACATCTTTATTATTTTATCAACAACATTACTCAAAAATTATCTCCAAGAGCTTATTGAAAGGTTGTGTTACTACTGCCACTTCCTACCTTTTCAACAGGTAAGTTCCGCGAACTCTGGAATATGTTCCCTTTCAAATAAATCCCAGAGTGTTCAGTTTTTAGGTGCTTATTTACCAGTACTCTGAGTTATAACAAAAATTACTTATCAGACCTTACAAACATGCATGCAGGCTGAAATGAATTTTAAATGTTTGAAAAAGCCAAGGTTAAGGGAAAATAAGAATAAAACAGTAAAATTGAACCAGGGGTGAGGTTGGTGTATAAAATATTTGCTCTGAAGTTCTATACATTTGCTAGAGGTAGATTTCAAATTTGACTCTAAGCTTTCTAGAAACCAATCAGAAAACAGAAATGTGATCCCTATCTCTGAGTTAAAAGGAAATGAGTTGCTTTGAAGAAGCATGTTAACTCTTCATGAAACCAAGATCAGGCAGGAAAATTTTGTATATTTGTGTATGGTAAGAAAGAAAAATTGAAAACATATTTATTATAGAGTAAGGAGTATCATAGGTCTGTTTTGTGTAAAATCCCTAAATACTAGGAGATGCGACCTTGCCATGGTATAATGCAATAAAAACCATTTTTATGGGAGAGTGCTGGCTATATTATATGATCCAGTCATGGCACCTTTGATGATCCAGCTGGTGCAAGGAGAGATTTTAGAATATCAGTGGAAGTGAGGAGCAATGTCAGGTCTATAAATGGCTCCAAATCTTCAGCTTAAACTACTTTATAATAAGACATCAGTTCAGCTCACATTCCCTTGATCCTTCTTGGAAACTGATGGCATTTGTTGCTTCCGAGTGAATGGTTCCATGTTACCTCACCAGGTTTAGCAAAGAAGTCCTAGAGCCAGACATCATAAAGGCCCAGGTAAGGGGGAGCGGGGTGGGGCAGAGACATTTCTCACTCATCTCCATAACCCCTGGACCTGCTAGTGGAATGCCTGGCACATGATAGGAGCCAGGTACTTATTGCTTTGTATTGAGGTTATTCCTGACCCAAGCTCAGAAACCAACTCACTAGTTTAGTATAGGCACATAACTTTGCCTTTGTAAGGAGGGATAATGATACTAACCTCAACAGGATGTTTCCAGGACAAGATAAATTAAGACATAGGGACACACCAGCCAATAAAAAGTACTTAATAAGTATTTGCTGAATCAACCACTGAACTCTTAAGATACTATACAATGTAAGAGATGAGAATTTAGTGGGTTGTCTCAGTATTGCCATGGTAAATATTTTACTGGCAGAACATCAGTGCTAATGTTCTAACTGACATTCCTTTAATAATCTAAGTTATAAGAATGTATTTTTTCCCCATGAGACTTAGGGTAAGTATATTTTATTTTGAATGGAGATAAAAAAAGTTTGGATAGGTGTTTGGTTTTTTTTTTTTTTTCTATTACAGTAGCCTCCTTTCAGAAAAAATGGCTAACCATTGACCTAGAGTTTAGAATGAGTGGACTGCATAGTCTTGATAACCCTCCCGAAATATTTAATTTTTTCTCTGTATTGATATTTTGACGGGTTTTATGTGGTAGTAAGGTTCAGATTATATTACCTGATTTAGTGGATTTTGAGTAACTTTTATCAATTAAGTGACAATAAGTTGATGGATGGACAAACCTTTGGTTTCTAAATATACTTAAATTTTCTAGCCTAATCTTGCTAGCATATTGTCATGTTTACTAGTAAATAATTTGTCCTCCTTCATATATGACCCTTCTATAAAAGAATACATTTTTCTTTATTCAAATGATACAATTTTCTTCAATACTCCCTTGGAAATCCAATCTCCAATATTTGTTCTTAGATTCTCTCGTACTGCATAATGTAATGTTGAGTTATAGATTTCCAAACTGGCCACAGTTTGGTTTAAAATAACATTTTACTTCAAGGGCCTGTTTATTGGTAGCCCTTTCTTGAGCATTAAGAGGCATAATCACAGGTGTTCTGAAAACTACACTTGACTAGGAACTCTTCCTTTGCTCCACTGTTTTATTTATTTGGACATAAAATTCATATAGAATTGAAGAAAGGAAAAACAATGCCATTTTGGAAATAATTTTAGTCTCATTTCCATCTTTTAGGAGATAAGTATAGGTACATGTTTAATAATATCACATTGTATATTTGGGTAAACTTTTACCCATGCAAAAGGCCAAGTTTTTTCTGCTCTTGTCCTTTTCCTTGAGCCACCTTCCCTGCAGGGTTTTTGAAAATTTTGGTTTTATTCTTGAAAAATATACATCTTCTCTTCTAATTCCTCTGTTCTCATCTTATTTCTGTTGACATAGAGTTTTTTTTTTTCAGACATTTCCAGTTTTAATTTTATTATCTAAAAATCTATAATACACTTAAATATGATTTCTAATCTATTACTTTCCATCTATGACTTAAGCTAACAGAAATTTAACTCATTATAACAGAGAAATTATTTGGTCTTTTTGAGCCATCTGTATGTTTCTTGACTTTGCGATTTCAAATTTTAGAATTTTATTTAATTATAATCTTACCTTGTGATAAGTGATGGTTTAGATATTGAATCCATTGAGCATGGTGGTGGTTTTTAATTTGCCAAATAATTCCAGTTTTCACCCTTTTAGGCATATGATAGTATATAACTTTCAGGCCATGTTGGTGGTTGTGGGGAGAGGGCCATAGGACTAGTTCTGTCCCTTGAATTCTGAGCAAAAGTAATGTATGTCAATTCTGGATCAAAATATTTCCTTATCAGTACAGGCTCTTCTAGAGTTATCTTACTCCCAGGTACAGTGGCTGACAACACTTGAGATGTTGGCCATCTTGTCAGAACCTAGATCTGTGAGTCAGGTCAATGATCAGAGCCCTCTGCTGGCCTACAGTTGACATTTATCATGAACAAAAATAAACTTTTTCTCATTTTAAGCTGCTGAGATTTGGGAAATGCTTGAAACTACAGTGTAAGCTAATCTAGATCAACTGGGACAGGTTGTGTTGGGTTTTGACCGTTTCTAGATGGTGCTAATAAAATCTGAAATTGCAGTGCTCCACCCAGAACCCTGCAGATCCTGTTTACAATCTGCGCTGCTTTACCACCTCCTGTGTGCTTTTGCATCTAATAGCATGCACTTGAAATTCTCTTCAGAGGACTGTCTTCAAGTTACTGGAGCCACTTACTTTTGGGAGTGTAGAAACTAGTGAGTGACTGGTTCATAAAATCCCAGCTTCCTTACATGCAGAAAGGGCAACTTTGAGATAAACATACACTGCAGAATTCCCAGTCAGGATCAGTTTGAAGCTACCCTCTGTGGGACCTTGCCTGAAATCTCACCCTTACTTACTGCTTCCCCTCTCTATGCCCTGCTTTCTTTACTCCGTTATAAATTTCTCTTGGGAATTCTTCCTAAGTCACTTGTGCCTCCTGTTAGAATTTGTTTCTGTGAAACCCTACCTAAGATTGGGGATGGACTATATAATATGTAGTAACAGTGCTTAAGGAAATAAATTTGGCTAGATTTTAACTCATGGTATATAAGAAAACATCAAAGTTTAGAACATTCTTTTTTAACTTTAAACCATTTAAACCAGGAATCTTGTCATGTTTAATGTGCTGTTCTTTATCAGATTGAAACAATATTGCTGCTTTATTTTTGTTAGTAAGACATGATTTTTATATCATCATTACATCATTTCTTTGCTTTGGGTGGTGGACTTGTAATCATTTTATCTGTTTATAGTCCTCAGTCATCTTCAGAGCCCAGGTTACATTATAAGATACATTTAGGGTTGGGGTAACGCTTGTAATCACTTAACAGAGCAGAGCTTACTGGCCACACACGGGAAATTTACCAGTATACTCTCATTATTGTAGTTCTTTTATAAACTGTTGTAACTGGCCATTGATCATAATGGCATATAAAAGTAAAGGGGGAAAACCCCACTTCTTTCTTCTAGTGCTGCTTTTCTGTTTGAACTGTTAAATGTTATTAACGAGATTTCTCTTTTTGACCAAGATATTTTGCACACTGTCTACATTGGGGTACAATTCTGATTTTGTCCTTGCTTTACTTAACTTCTGAAATGTTATTGATAATTATATGATTGTTTAAAAGATCCAATGCTTTAGCAATTTTCAAATGTGGAATTTATTTTAAAGCATTCTTGCATACTTTTAGGTCACATGAGGAAAAGCCAACTGGAAAGCAAATCATTCCAAACTAACCTACTGAAATGATGAGAATCCTTTACCTCATCTTCCAAGTTTAACAGGATTCATGTAGACAAATGAACTAAAAACAGAGCACCTCAGTATCCTTTGTCTGGATGTATATCAGCCTTTGAAGAGATAATGCATTTCCTTTCTTGGAAAATATCTCTTGTTGTGAGGTAAGGATCTCTGAACTTTACTTTGTTGGTCAAGGGAGGAAGAAGTGGTGGAGAACTCATGTATATTCCAGTTAGTGAGACTGAATTCCTATAAATTTAATTTCTCTTTATCTTTTTATCAGCCATTCTGGTTTTTTCCCTCTTACATCATTTCTTGAGATAACTATTATTTATATTTGGTGAGAAAAACCAAAAGTTACAAGCAAATCTTTAGGTGCCATAAATTTTTTAAGGATGCAGGTGAAACCCATCTATCTTTTCTCTATGCCTCTGAGATAGAGTCAGAGCTAGACAATAAATGATGTATCAGCTCACAGTAAACATTTGGAAAATAATATGCCACTATCTACTAAGTTTTAACATATTCACATGTCTTTTGATTTAGCCTATTCATTTTTAGGAATGCAGTGTACAAAAATAAAAGTGATAATATATAAAATATATATACAATGGGGTTTATTTTACCCTTGTGTATAATTTCAAGGACCTGGAATTACTCTGAATATCTAAAAATAGGTGAATGGTTATATAAGTGAACGTACAATTCTAATAGAGAATATTTTGCAGCTATTAATGTAAATGAGTTAAACTAATACATCCTGACATGAATAGATGCTCTTGATTTGTTAAAGGGCAGTTGTAGGGAAGCAGGTATTGTATGAATCATTTTCTCTTAAAAGAAAAAGCTCTCTGTATTGGTATGAGCATAGAGTCATGCCTCAAAGAATATATACTAAAAATTTAACATTTAACCCAGGGGCAGCATAGCTGGGGAAAGAATGTTAGCTAATAACATTTTAATGCCTCTGTATTATTCAGCATGATACAGCAAGTACACATTTCTTTTGTAATTTTGAAAATGATAAAGTTTTCTAAAGAAAAATTGAGAGAGAATGATACATAAATGTATCTACATCTGTTATTTAGGAAACACTGTTGTTATCATTAAAATTATTTTCTTCTAGGTAAGCATTTCTCTAAAGGTTTCTACTTTTGATTTTTGACACCAGATTTCTTTTGGAGTATATCAGTGGGAAGACTCATTTCAGACCTTATTGACATGCAGTACCTGTAAATGTCGTACATGGTGTAGGAAGACAGAACTAACTATGCAAAAATGGCCAGATAAATTCCCATTGTACCATGTCACTAGGCAGAGGTAGCTCTTGTCCTCTGTGAATTCACCTTCAAAGAAACAAAGAGCACAGATGTCCAAGTGGTGATTTCATAGACATCATTAACACACACCAGCACCTCTGGGTCTCTGCTTCTTCTGGACATGCAAAAAGACTTCAGCTTCCCATTCCCTTAAAGTTAGGAATGGGCACAAGACTTCCTCCTATCAGTGACATGTGAGCCAAAATAGTGTGAATTATTTCCAGTGAACAGGTAATAAACTTTTTGTTGTTGTCATTGTTTATTATCACAACATAAACTGTTGTACCCGACTGATAACAATTACTGAAAAAGCTTCACTTGTCTGCATTCTTGGATCTGATGCTCTAGGGATTGTCAGAATTTTTGTAAGTAGGAGACACAACCTTTTAGAATTATCTATGAGATAAAAGAATTTTTTAATTCTAAAAAATTTAATCTCTTTCCTGTGGGCTGTATCATCAAACTGATCTAGGTTCATATCTTGACTCCGTCATTTACTTTGTAATATTGTGCAAACTAGTCTACCTCTCTGGGTGTCAGTTTACATCAGTAAAATGAAAGTATGCACACTTGTATCACATGGTTCTATGAATTAAACAAAGTAATGTGTGTGACCCAGTGTTCTATTTGTAGTGTATCGTCTGTAAGTGTTAGCCACCTGTTTGGTAGATCCTTGTGAAAATATGCTAAGTGGACTTGAGAAAATAGAGAGAGAGAGAGAGCATGCACATTAAGATAAAAGGAAGAAAGCTGTTATTGGTAACAGGAATTCCCACTCCCCCCCAATTTGATTGGCTATGTCCTTTGAGTTTCTGGAGTAATGTTGAAAGACTGTGTCCTTTGGACTCTTAGATGTTTAATTGGGTTTATGATATTTATTCCATCATAGGAGAAAAAGCTAAAGATTTCTCTCACCTAGATCTAATCTATACACATTGACTGAGTCCTAGTTCATTTTCTGTTTTACATTTATTGAAATATATTATAATTCTCTCCCATTCAGGGCCCCTTTCCCGTCATCTCCTACCTCGCAGGTGTTAGCCTCTCAGACAGACAAAATACTGGTCCCCTATCTCCCAACTTTACCTCTATTCCAAGACAGCGACTACCAGCAGAGATATGAGCAAGTAGCAGGGGAATTGGCACATGCACTCTGGCATGAAAGCCTCACACATGACATTTTATGGGTAGAAACACAGGCCAGAAAAACACTGGAAGTTGTGTTTTCTGGAAATTGGAGTAGTTTACGGACATCATTCATTCATATACCAGACAACGGAACAATGGGTAGGAGAGCTGCCATCTCAACACACTGAGCTGCTTATTTAAATATATCCGTGCTGGCCCTGAGGGTTGGGATGGTTGTGCTCAGTAATTTCACTTCCAGTAACATATTTTGGAAAGGTATTTTATTTACTGTGACCTATTTAGACAGATTGGGGCAGTTCAAACTTACTGAGTTGTGATATGGTGGTTAATACTTAAACTGGCTACTCCAAATGATCATTCAAAAACAAACAAAGTGCTTTCATTCTCCCTTACCAGGGATTTGTTTAGGAATAGCCAACTCTGGCCATTGATACATGAGAGAGAGTCTAGAAGGCACTTCTGGCAAGGGTTCCCTCACTCCCTCTGTCTTAAAGAGAGACTCAAGAAAGAGATAGTGTCTTTCTTCCTCTAAATGTTGTCATGTTTGGACGTGACGTGATGTGTGGAATTACTACAGTCACTTTATGACCATGTGGGTACATTTTGAGGACAAATCTTACACATTGAGGTCTTTGATGATGAGGTTAAAACTCTGATTATATCGATCCTGGAATCGTTGCTAGAGACTTCTTGTTATGCAAGATGATAACTTTTTTAAATTAAGAAATTTGAGTTGGAGTTTTTGTTGTTTGTGGCCTAAGACATTTAAACCGATATACAGTTAGTTGAAAGAGTTGAATGTGAGATATGGTTTGTAATCACTCAAGAATTTGAAACTATTTATTAGGCATGTGACACGGGCTTTGCAAAAGAGAGCGCACGGTGAAGAACACAGATGTAATCGCTGCCCTCGGATTTTGCCACTGAATCAGTAATTAAACAATTCTGCATTATAACACACTGTTAGTGTACAAGTATATAATGTGTGACATCACATGAGAAGGGTGCCTAACTCAGTCTTGTGAGATTGGAGAAGGTTTCCCAGAGGATAAAACTTCCAGTCTGGGATCAAAATGATTACGAGATATTGGCTAGGCACGTGGAGGTACGATAGTCAAGATGCTTTTTTTCATGGCAAATGAAGGTAATTATTGGCTGTTGTAACCAGGAAGAGCAGTGGTAATTTCAAGCCCAGCTACATCCAGAGGCTCAAATGGTATCATCACAGACAACCTAAACCGTTTGGAGGGATAGAGTTGCCATTTAAAAAGGTGGTTTGGACATATAAGTTTCAGAGGGAAATCCAGGAGCTCAGTTTTTGACATATTCATTTTGAGATGCCAGTTATATTTTTAAATGGGGATCTCAATAGGACAGTTGGATACTGTAAATTAGGGAAATGGCTGTAGATACAAATTTGTGAGTTGTTAGTGTATATATATATATATATGGTATTTATAGCTGTGAAGCTGGAAAGGTTTGCTGTAGGTTTGAAAATAGACAGAAAAGACAAAAGGTCCAAGAAATGATTCCCTGAGATTCCAACATGCAAGGGTAGGGGAGATAAGAGAAAACCAGTACAGAGTATGAAAATGATCATCTGTAGATATAGGATGAAAATCAGGAAAATGTGATCTTGGAAGCAGAGATATAGAAATATAAAAAATAGGAAGAATAAAAGGACTTTCACAGACCCCCTCCACCAGCCTGTGTCTATGTCTCAATAATCAGCCTTCTATTCAGTGTTATGGATGAAACTCACATATTCCTAGAAAAAGTCATTCTCCCCTTTTCTGTATTTTCCCATCCTCTTGGATGGAAAAAGAACAGTCTGAGCTAAATATAGAGGTTTTACTTAATTTAATAGGTAAAAGTCAGGAAAGAAATAAATAATACTGTAGAAAAATCAGCAGGTAATTACTGCCTTTATTTCCTTTCTCCTGAAGCATTCAAACCTAAGTTCCAAGGGGTGACTAGGGAACTAAAATCCCTTAAAGATACAGGCATACCTCAGAGATATTGTGGGTTTGGTTCCAGATCACTGCATTAAAGTGACTATCACAATAAAGTGAGTCACATTTGGTTTGACTGGTTTCCCAGTGCATATAAAAGTTTTGTTTATACTACACTATAGTCTATTAAATGTGCAATAGCATTATGTCTAAAAAAACCAATGTACATACCTTAATTTAAGAATATCTGATTGCTAAAAATGCTAACCATCATCTGAGTCTTCAGTGAGTTGTAGCAGGAACATCGAAGATCACTGATCACCATAAAAATTTAATAATAATGGAGAAGTTTAAGTATTGCAGGAGTTACCAAAATGTGACATGGAGACAGGAAGTGAACAAATGCTATTGGAAAAATGGTGCCAATAGACTCTCTCAACACAGGGTTGTAACAAACCTTTAATTTGTAAAAATGAGGTATCTGAGAAGCATGAGTTATGCCTTTAGCAAGCTGTTCAGATCATAATCTTTCCTCCTCACCTTCCTTGACCACAGGTGTCACAGCCACCAAATAGTTCTATATCTACTTGTCGATGTTAATATTCCTATAAAGTTCCATATCAGAATGTTTTAAATAAAGGCGATTTTTTTTTATTTTAGTGCTTTTGCCGTAATGCAGCCATATAATGCAACTTAACAGATAGAAGTACATCAGATATAGGCAGTGAACAAAAGCCTATAATAATCAGGAGAACTGAATCCTCTGCTTGGATGGGTCATGAATAAGATTTCAAATATAGGAGTAGGTAAGCTTTACATTCAGACAGTCTGACTCTAGAGTCCACAATCCCAACCAGCGCTTGAACTCTGTCTTGGACTCTTGTGAAGATAACACATGTGAAAGTGATTCGGCAACTTTAAAAGCACTCTGCACATATAGATACTATTATCCTTTTTTTCCCCTTATTTCAGAGGTCAGCCAGGAACATCTGGACACCACTTACTCTCTGGGTACCCTGTTATAGACTCCTTTCTAAAGAATCTTTGTGTGTGTGTGTGTGTGTGTGTGTACGCATGCCTGTATATGTGTAAAATCTTGGTTGCTTTGCATGGATTCGTTGAGCCTGTTTAGAAAATGTTTTTCTTTTCTAAGCACCCATTGGCCTTATTGTCACTAGATGGCAGAAACAGATTCTACTTCTGTGGGAAAATGAGAGTTCGTTTTGCATTCGAGAAGGGCACAAAAAAGCTTCCCACAGACAATGTTTACAGGCTTTCTTTATTTTGACATTTCTTCTGAATACATTAATGTTTTTGGAAATTCCCTGTTAGGTCCCCTGCAGGGGTATGCTGCAAAGTGATCTTGGCTTACACAGAAAAAGGATGGTTTGCATTATGCACTTTGTATTTCAGTTTATAATTTTAGAATCGAATACTACTTTATTTAAGATGGTGGGGGCAGAGTGGGAAGGGGTGGAGTTACACACTAAGAAAAATCAAGATGCTATGTCACATTACTAAGACACTGCCACCAGAATATTTTCACTAAGTCAGAGATGCCTTTATTATAATTCATTCTCTTTAGAATAAGGAAATTGACAGTCAAGGTGTCAAATATAAACATATTTTAAAATTCTCTATGTGAATTTCTGTACTGGAGAGAGAATGATTTTTTCTTTCCCTTTTTTTACAGAGTAGTTACTGCTTCAGATAGCTATTAGTTTCTTATAAAATTAAATGATTGAGACAGAATTTATTTTAAAAGCCAAACGGAAGCTTCAGAGGATATATCATTTCACTATCCAATCATTGATCTTTAATTGCTTTGTACGTATACCAATTATTACCTTCCTTTAAAACTCCCAAATAGAAATGTCTTAGTTCAAAGAAAGCCATTACATCATCTTGAGGCTGAAATTATGTATTAAAGATTATGCCCTGTGCATTTGTTCCCATGTATTTTTGAAAACACTTTAAAAATTATCTTATGTTAAAGAAATACTTCTGTTTGTCTTAGAAAAACAATTTAACTCCCTTAGGATTAAAGGACAGTTTTAGTCTTATATTTACTTGCTTAAAATGCAACTTTAAAATATACATGTTGTTGTATTTGTGGCTGTGGGAATTCCAAAACCATAGGAAGAAATGCTTGGTGAATTCATTTGCATACCAATACCCAGAATGCTTTTCCAGCTCACTGCTATTTAATCCAAGTCAGCTGGTGTCAGAGCTCTGGGAACAAACTGAACCATTTTGACATGCTTCTCTGTGCATGTACTGAGTTCTTTTTCTGCACCAAGTACACAATGAAAACTCCAAATTTGATCACCGCTATGAATTTTTTATAGACTTGAAATTTTTTGATCTCCGTTTTCTTTACAACTTGCTTTTAACCCTTTCTTTGAAACATTACTCTATTATTGCAACAAAATTCTAATTGATAAGTGCGTCCAGGACTAATTACTTGGAATGTAAGTTAACTTGAATAACTTGTGATTCAGAACACAAGAAGGAATTGGGAGAATGTATTCTTCCATTAAAAAAAAGTCAAGTTGGAAAGGGTGGTGTAAATTTGGGAAGATCTACAGGTTTGGTGGCTGGAAGTTGACAAGGTTTTATGCAAGTCAAGGCTACAGTGGATCTATTTTATTTTATTTTTAATAAATTTATTTATTTATTTATTGGCTGTGTTGGATCTTCATTGCTGTGCGGTGAGCGGGGGCTATTCTTTGTTGTGATGGGCGGGCTTCTCATTGCTGTGGCTTCTCTTGTCTTGGAGCATGGGCTTTAGGCATGTGGGCTTCAGTAGTTGTGGCTCACAGGCTCCAGAGTGCAGGCTCAGTAGGTGTGGTGCACGGCCTTAGTTGCTCCGCGGGCATGTGGGATCTTCCCAGACCAGGGATGGAACCCGTATCCCCTGCATTGGCAGGCAGATTCTTAACCACTGCACCACCAGGGATGTCCCTGGATCTATTATAAATTATGTTAAATGGTAGTGATCAGAGGTAGGTGCTAGTGAGGTGGAAGGTGTGAGTTTTCTGGAGTGTATGTCAGTAGGAAATCAATTATGGCTATTTGATGATATTAAGAATTATGTGTATGGCATAGTGATAGCATTGTGCATATAGTTTTTTAAGGGTCATTTTTTAGAGATACATATAAAAATGTTTACAGATTAAATGATATGATATTCAGGATTTGCTTTAAAATAACATGGGAGAAATGAATGGGGATACAGATGAAATAAAATTGCCATGTGTTGATAATTCTTGGATCTGGGCAATGGATATACAGGGGTTTATTATACTTATTCTGTTTACTCCTGTGTCCATTGAAAATGTTCTGCAATAAAATATTTTTAAAAGGAAAGATGAAGAAATAAATCACACAGGACCTAAACATTTGAATTTACATTTCTTTTCCAAAAAATATTGTGATTTATGTCCTTATGTATTTTATCACATGCATCTGTGTGAGAGAAAGTAATTTCCTCAATTAATATATAAGAAAAAGGAAGCCATGTAAACTTCTCTTCATTTATGTCCCCTCCCAGATGCTCTAGAACTTTTTCTATCTCTCCTGGATCTGCGATCATGTTCTCTCTTCTAGATCCTATTCAGTGGTTTTAAAAGAGTCTCTTTCATCTTATAAAATTATCTTGGTCTTCACATCCTCTTCTTATCACTCTCTCTCTTCTTTTATAAGATTATTCAAGGGATGGTCTATACTTTCTCTATTACTTTCTTATCCTATTAGCCATTCTTTTAAAAACTTAGTGAAAAAATATACCATGGATTCAAAGAAGCAAAGGACAATGAAATGAATATTACCAATAACATAAATTTCTAATGTATCTCTCCTTATTCATATCTCCCTCATGTCATATTTTATATAATGCATTAAGATAGATACTATATTGATTTTTTTCTGTGTTCTTTATTGATTTGCCACTATGTATATATTACTAAACACTATTGTTCACTTTCACCTGCTTGATAACATTTTACACATTGGATCATTCTGTAGTATTCTGTTTTATGCTTTTGAGATTCATCTATGTTGATATGTGTAGCTACAGTTCATTTATTTTTACAAATCCATTATGTTGTGTTCCATCATATTCTTGTACTACAGTATATTTATCTGTTTTATTGTCGGTAGACATTTACTTCCAATTTTTGTGCTTTTAAAAAAAATAATAGTGTGTGTGTGCATGTTCTAGTGTATTTACACATGGCGTACATGTGTACAAATTCCTCTAGGGCATTTTTTGGGTCACAGAATATGGGTATCTTTGACTTTTCTAGGTGAAGGCAAGTTGTTTCCAAGGTATGCAACATAACCAGCTGTGTATAAGTATTCTTGTGGTTTCATGTTATTGTATTATCAATACTTGATGTTGTCACAATGGAATATATTTGTTAATCTAATGTGCTGGTATATGAAATAATAACATAGAATTCCCTTGATTACTAAGAGGGTTGAACAGCTTATCCTATGTTTTGTTGGCCAATCAAGTTTCCTATAGTGTGAATCACTGTTTGACAATTTCTACTTAGTTTTTTATTCTTATAACATAGAATCCTAGGAGTTCTGGTCACTCTCCAAAGCATCCAATTATAGTTGCTACTGATGTCATGCCTATAATATTGCACTTGCTGAGGTCTTTACTAATCTCAATGTTACCACATCCAATGGACAATTTTAAGTCTTCATTTTACTTGATTTTTTGATTTCTCAGTTACATTTAAAAACTCCTTTTATCCTTGACATTATACTCTCCTGATCTTTTTTTTTTTTTTTTTTTGCTACTTTGGCTTTCCTCAGTCTCTGCTTGCTTTTTTTCTACTCTTTATTTTTTAAACCAATCTCAATTAACTTGTGTTCTTCAGAGCACCATCCTGAACTCTCTTCTCTTTTCATTTTCCACTGTATACCCAGGACTTTTGTATAAATGGCTCCTTCTGCCTAAAATCTAAAATACATTCTCTTCCCTTCCCTCTGCAAACTCTCTGTCTCTTTATGTTTCTCTTTCTCTTTCCCTTCTTCCCCTCTATCTCTCCCACCCTTTCTCTCTTTCTCTCTCTCCTCCACCACCACCCAGTCCTCACTGATTTTAACACTCATTTAACACTTCTTGTTCCAGATTTAGTGAAAATTACCCTGGGAGATCTTCTCCAACTTTTCAGTCCTAATTATATAATCTTTTCACACCCTGTGCATTTCTTGTATATCTAGTCATTTGTGCTATTATTTGTTTCTTGACCACATACCCCACTAGACTCAAAGATTCAGGTGTTGACGCTGCACTTGTTTGTTCACACCTGCATCCCCTGGGCTCAGTATCATTTCTGATATATATGGTAAGATCTTAATAAATATTCTTGAATAAAAGGATAAGCAGACTCAAGCCTATGACTTTGCATAAGTGGATGGTGATATCATTTAGCAATAAATGGAATTTAAGACGGGATAGAGTTTATAGGAGATGAATTTAATTTTGGATGTGTAATGTTCAAAAAGCTTCTGAGTGGGATTTTCAAGAAGAGGGACATTAGGATGCTTGATATGTGGATCTGAAACTGTGGAGAGCATTATCGGTTAGGATTATTAACCTATAACTTATCAATACATAGGGGATATATGGGATAATGAGAAAAGGAATGGTTCAGAGAGTGTATATAGCTTGAAAAAGAGGACCATACACAGATGCAACTGGCAGTGATCTGGTCTAATTCAGCACTATTCTCATTATAGGCAGATTTTCTCAGCTCAGCCCATTAAACGTAAGAGTCACTGGATTACAGAAATAAAATATTTAATTCTGTAACATTTCTAAACACTTATTTCTCACATTTTTATGTAACTAATACTGAACAGTCTCTTATCTATAAAAGAGCAAGATGTATGTCTGTGTGTGATTATTTATTTACTTTTCTTTAAGAACTTTTATTAAGATACAATTGACATACAACAAACTGCATGTATTTAAAGTGCACAATTTGATATTTTTTTCTTATTAGTACCTTATATATGGCAATCCCAATCTCCCAATTCATCCTACCCAAAATCCCCCATGGCATTTCCGCCCCTGCCCCGCTGTCCCCACTTGGTGTCCATATGTTTCTTCTCTACCTCTGTGTCTCTATTTCTATCTTGCAAACCAGTTGATTTGTACCATTTTTCTATATTCTGCAGATATGTGTTAGTATGTGATATCTGTTTTTCTCTTTCTGACTCACTTCACTCTGTATGACAGTCTCTAGGTCCATCCATGTCTCCACAAATGTCTCAAGTTTGTTTCCTTTTATGGCTGAGTAATATTCCATTGTATATATGTGCTACATCTTCTTTATTCATTCATCTATTGATGAATATTTAGGTTGCGTCCATGTCCTGGCTATTGTAAATAGTGCTGCAATGAACATTGGAGGGCATGTGTCTTTTTGAATGATGGTGTTCTCTGGGTATATGCCCAGGAGTGGGATTGCTGGGTCATATGGTAACTCTATTTTTAGTTTTGCAAGGAACCTCCATACTGTTCTGCATAGTGGCTGTATAACTTACATTCCCACCAACAGTGCAAGAGGGTTCCCTTTTCTCCACACCCTATCCAGCATTAACTGTTTGTAGATTTTCTGATGATGCCCATTCTAACCAGTGTGAGGTGATACCTCACTGTAGTTTTGATTTGCATTTCTCTAATAATTAGTGATGTTGAGCAGCTTTTCACGTGCCTCTTGGCCATCCATATGTCTTCTTTGGAGAAATGCCTATTTAGGTCTTCTGCCCATTTTTAATTGGGTTGTTTGTTTTTTTGATATTGAGCTGCATAAACTGCTTATATATTTTGGAGATTAATCCTTTGTTGATTCACTTGCAAATATTTTCTCCCATTCTGAGGATTGTCTTGTTGTCTTGCTTATAGTTTCCTTTGCTGTGCAGAAGCTTTGAAGTTTCATTAGGTCCCACTTATTTATTTTTGTTTTTCCATTAATCTAGGAGGTGGGTCAAAAAAGATCTTGCTGTGACTTATGTCAAAGAGTGTTCTGCCTATGTTTTCCTCTAAGAGTTTTATAGTGTCTGGCCTTACATTTAGGTCTTTAATCCATTTTGAGTTTATTTTTGTGTATGGTGTTAAGGAGCATTCTAATTTCATTCTTTTACATGTGGCTGTCCAGTTGTCCCAGCACCACTTATTGAAGAGGCTGCCTTTTCTGTATTGTACATCCTTGCCTGCTTTGTCATAGCTTAGTTGACCATAGTTTATCTCTGGGCTATCCTCTTCCATTGATCTATATTTCTTTGTTTGTGCCAGTATCATATTGTCTTGATTACTGTGGCTTTGTGGTATAGTCTGAAGTCAGGAAGTGTGATTCCTCCAGCTCCGTCTTTTCCCCTCAAGATTGCTTTGGCTATTCAGGGTCCTTTTTGCCTCCATACTAATTTTAGGATTTTTGGTTCTATTTCTGTAAAAAAGGCCATGGTAATTTGATAGGGATTGTATTGAATCTGTAGATTGCTTTGGGTAGTATAGTCATTTTCACAATGTTGATTCTTCCAATCCAAGAACATAGTACATCTCTCCATCTGTGTCATCTTTGATTTCTTTCCTTAGTGTCTTATAGTTTTCTGAGTACAGGTCTTTTACCTCCTTAGTTAGGTTTATTCCTAGGTATTTTATTCTTTTTGTTGCAATGGTGAATGGGATTGGTTCCTTAATTTCTCTTTCTGATCTTTCATTGATAGTGTATAGAAATGCAAGAGTTTTCCGTGTGTTAATTTTGTATCCTGCGACTTTACCAAATTCAACGATTAGCTCAAGTCATTTTCTGGTGGCATCTTTAGGATTTTCTATGTGTAGTATCATGTCATCTGCAAACACTGACAGTTTTACTTCTTCTTTTCCAATTTGGATTCCTTTTATTTCTTTTTCTTCTCTTATTGCTGTGGCAAGGACTTTCAAAACTATGTTGAATAGTAGTGGAGACAGTGGACATCCTTGTCTTGTTGGTGATCTTAAAGGGAATGCTTTCAGTTTTTCACCATTGAGAATGATGTTTGCTGTGGGTTTGTCATATATGGCCTTTATTATGTTGATGTAGGTTCCCTCTATGCCCACTTGCTGGAGAGTTTTTATCATAAATGGGTGTTGAATTTTGTCAAAAGCTTCTTCTGCATCAATTGAGGTGATCATTTGGTTTTTATCCTTCAATTTGTTAATATGGTATATCACATTGATTGATTTGCATATATTGAAGGATCCTTGCATTCCAAGGATAAACCCCACTTGATCATGGTGTATGATCCTTTTAATATGTTGTTGGATTCTGTTTGCTAGTATTTTATTGAGGATTTTTGCATCTGAATCAATCAGTGATATTGGTCTGTAATTTTCTTTTTTTGTAGTATCTTTGTCTGGTTTTGGTATCAGGGTGAAGGTGGCCTCATAAAATGAGTTTGGGAGTGTTCCTTCCTCTGCAATTTTTTGGAAGAGCTTGAGAAGGATGGGTGTTAGCTCTTCTCTAAATGTTTGGTAGAATTCACCTGTGAAGCCATCTGGTCCTGGACTTTTGTTTGTCAGAAGAATTTTAATCACAGTTTCAATTTCATTACTTGTGATTGGTCTATTCATATTTTCTATTTCTTCCCGATTCAGACTTGGAAGGTTATACCTTTCTAAGAATCTGTCCATTTCATCCAGATTGTCCTTTTTATTGGCGTATAGTTGCTTGTAGTAGTCTCTTTGGTGCTTTTTATTTCTGCAGTGTCCATTGTAACTTCTGTTTCATTTCTAATTTTACTGACTTGAATCCTCTCACTTTTTTCTTGATGAGTCTTGCTAAAGGTTTATTGATTTTATTTATCTTCTCAAAGAACCAGCTTTTAGTTTTATTGATTATTGCTGTTGTTTTCTTTATTTCTATTTCATTTATTTCTGCTCTGATCTTTATGATTTCTCTCCTTCTACTAACTTTTGGTTTTGTTTGCTCTTCTTTCTCTAGTTTCTTTAGGGGTAAGGTTAGATTTTTATTTGGGATTTTTCTTGTTCCTTGAGGACTGTATTGCTATAAACTTCCCCCTTAGAACTGCTTTTGCTGCATCCTATAGGTTTTGGATTGTTGTGTTTTCATTGTCATTTGTCTCTAGGTATTTTTGGATTTCCTCTTTGATTTCTTTTTTTTAAAATTAATTAATTTATTTATTATTTTTTTTGAGGTACACCAAGTTCAATCATCTGTATTTATACACATATTCCCGTATTCCCTCCCTCCCTTGACTCCCCTCCCCACCCTCCCCATCCCAGTCCTCTAAGGCATCATCCATCCTCGAGTTGAACTCCCTTTGTTATACAGCAACTTCCCACTGGCTATCTATTTTACAGTTGGTAGTATATATACGTCTATGCTACTCTCTCACTTCGTCTCAGCTTTCCCTTCACCCCCCCGCCCCCCTGCAAGCCTCGAGTTCTCCAGTCCATTCTCTGCATCTGTGTCCTTGTTCTTGTCTTGTCACTGAGTTCATCAGTACTATTTTTAGATTCTGTATACATGAGTTAGCATACAGTATTTGTCTTTTTCTTTCTGACTTACTTCACTCTGTATGACAGACTCTAGGTCTATCCACCTCATTACATATAGCTCCATCTCATTCCTTTTTATAGCTGAGTAGTATTCCTCCTCTTCATTTTCTTAAGTGATCTCTTGGTTATTTAGTAGAGTGTTGTTTAGCCTCCATGTGTTTGTGTTTTTTCCAGCTTTTTTCCTGTAATTGATTTCTAATCTCATAGCATTGTGGTCAGAAAAGATGCTTGATACAATTTCAATTTTCTTAAATTTAGCAAGGCTTGATTTGTGACCCAAAATGTGTTCTATCCAGGAGAATGTTCCATATGCACTTGAGAAGTATGTGTAATTTGCTGTTTTTGGATGTAATGTCCTATAGAAATCTATTAAATCTCGCTGTTTTATTGTGTCATTTAAAGCTTGTGTTTCCTTATTAATTTTCTGTGTGGATGACCTGTCCATTGGTGTAAGTGGGGTGTTAAAGTCCCCCAATAATATTGTGGTACCGTTGATTTTCTCTTTCATAGTCATTAGCATTTGCCTTATGTATTGAGGTGCTCCTATATTGGGTGCATATATATATATTTATAATTGTTATCTCCTCTTCTTGGATTGATCCCTTGATCATTATGTAGTGTACTTTCTTGCCTTGCAGCATTTTTTTATGTTAAAGTCTATTTTATCTGACATGAGTATCACTACTCCAGCTTTCTTTTGATTTCCATTTGCATGCAATATCTTTTTCCATCCCCTCACTTTCAGTCTGTATGTGTGCCTAGGTCTGAAGTGGGTCTCTTGTAGACAGCATATATATATGGGTCTTGTTTTTGTATCCATTCCTCCAGTCTGTGTCTTTTGGTTGGAGCATTTAGTCCATGTACATTCAAGGCAATTATTGATATGTATGTTCCTATTACCATTTTCTTAACTCTTTTGGTTTTGTTTTTGTAGGTCCTTTTCTTCTCTTGTGTTTTCCACTTAGAGAAGTTCCTTTAGCATTTGTTGTAGGGCTGATTTGGTGGTACTGAATTCTCTTAGCTGTTACTTGTCTGTAAAGCTTCTGATTTCTCCTTCAAATCTGAATGAGATCTTTGCTGGGTAGAGCATTCTTGGTAGTCGGTTCTTCCCTTTCATCACTTGAAATATATCATGCCACTCCCTTCTGGCTTGCAGAGTTTCTGCTGAGAAATCAGCTGTTACCCTTATGGGAGTTCCCTTGTATGTTATTTGGCATTTTTCCCTTGTTGTTTTTAATAATTTTTCGTCGTCTTTTTGTCAGTTTTACTGCTATGTGTCTCCTTGGGTTTATCCTCTCTGGGACTCTCTGTGCTTCCTGGACTTGGGTGGCTATTTCTTTTCCCATGTTAGGGAAGTTTGCAACTATAATCTCTTCCAATATTTTCTCAGGTCCTTTCTCTCTCTCTTCTCCTTCTGGGACCCCTATAATGTGAATGTTGGTGCGTTTAACATTGTCCCAGAGGTCTCTTAGGCTGTCTTCAGTTCTTTTCATTCTTTTTTCTTTATTCTTTTCCACATCAATGATTATCACCATTCTGTCTTCCAGGTCACTAATTTGCCCTTCTGCCTTAGTTAATCTGCTATTGTTTCCTTCTAGTGTATTTTTCATTTCAGTTATTGTGTTGCATATCTCTGTTTGTTTGTTCTTTAATTCTTCTAGGTTGTTGGTAAATTTTCTTGCAACTTTTCGATCTTTGCATCTAGTCTTTTTTCAAAGTCCTGGATCATCTTCACCATCTTTATTCTGAATTCTTTCTCTGGAAGAGTGCCTATCTCCTCTTCATTTAGTTGTTTTTCTGGGGTTTTATCTTGTCCCTTTATCTGGTACAAAGTCCTCTGTCTTTTCATTTTCTCTGTCTTTATGTGGTTGTGGTTTTCAGTTCCACAGAATGAAATACTGCTGATACTGCTTTATACTGCTATCTGCCCTCTTGTGGAGGACACTATCTAAGAAGCTTATGTGTGCTTCCTGATGGGAGGTGTTGAGTAGGGTGCTGAGTAGGGCTGGGTGTTGCTTTGGTGGGCAGAGCTCAGTAAAACTTTAATCTGCTTGTCTGCCAATGGGTGGGGCTGTGTTCCAACCCTGTTGGTTGTTTGGCCTGAGGCGACCCAGTGCTAGAGCTTACAGGCTCTTTGGTGGGGCTAATGCTGGACTCTGGGAGGGCTCATGCCAATGAACACTTTGCAGAACCCCTGCTGCCAGTGTCCCTGCCCCCATGGTGAGCCACAGCTGCCTCACATCTCTGCAGGCAACCCTCCAGCACCAGCAGGTAGGTCTGGTTCAGTCACCTATGTGGTCACTGCTCCTTCTCTGTGGGTCCTGGTGCTCACACTACTTTTTGTGCACCCTCCAAGATTGGAGTCTCTGTTTCCCCCAGTCCTGGGCAGGTCCTGCAATCAAATCCCGCTGGCCTTCAAAGTCTCATTTTGGGGATTCCACCTCCTGTTGCTGGATCCCCAGGTTGGGAAGCTGTTGTGGGGCTCTGAACTCTCACTCCAGTGGGTGGACTTCTGTGGTATAACTGTTCTCCAGAGTGTGAGTTGCCCACCCAGCAGTTATGGGATTTGATTTTATTGCGATTGCACCCCTCCTACAATCTCTTTGCAGCTTCTTTGTCTCTGGATGTGGGGTGTCTTTTTTGGTGAATTCCAGTATCTTTCTGTCAATGATTGTTCAGCAGTTAGTTGTAATTCTGGTGCTTTTGCAAGATGGAGTGAGCACATGTCCTTCTACTCTGCCATCTTGAACCGTCTCCTGGATGCTCTTTTAATATTGCCACCCACAATGTGCTTCAATTCCATTTAATCCAAGTCAGTTCTGCCAGTTTCAATCCAGAGTCTATTCTCCATTCTCCTCTCAGCCCCTGTTCATGCATGACTTCACCAGCTTCTGCCTGCGCACCTCCCTCCCTTTCAGTTTGATCTTTACGTCCCACGCTGGGTGGGAGGCAAAGGGCTGGGCAGAGGATGCCACTGGGCAGCTGCCCCACCACGCCCTCATCCGCACCCCACGGTGGGCTTGCTGGGGCCTCCCAGTCACGGGGCAGGGTCCGCGAAGATGGCCCAACTCTTTGTGTGTTTGTTATTTTTTAAATCATTTCACTTTTCAAAGCACTCACATGGCCTCCTCAAACACTCAGAATAAAACCCACAGTCTTTATGTCATGGCCTATATTGTCTTCTGCCTCCTCCCAGCTCACCTTTTCTCCCACTCTCTCTCTCTTTCTATTTTCTTGTCTGTTCTGCCCACACTGGCCACCTCTGGAGATGCTGTGCCACTGGCCACGAGTGCCCCTTCCACAACTAGCACAGATTCTCCTCATGTATTTGCATAGCTTATTTCCTTCTTTCTTCATGTTTCTGGTCAAGTGTCCCCTTAAGAAGAATGGCTTCACTTGACTCCTAACTAAAATAGCAATCTGAACTCTTACTATCCTCTTTCTTCCGCGTTAACTTTCTTTTCATCTCTTCTCTATCAATTTATGTTTCTTCCTCATCCCTTTCCTCAATGTAATAAAGTTAAGGAGAACGTGAATACTTAGCGTTTGGTTCATTCTCATAGAAGAGTGCTTAGCACTTAAAAGCTGCTCAATAAATGCTTGTTAAATGAATGAATGTCAAAAAATACAGTAGAAGATGCAGAAGAAATATGGCATGGTGGTTAAGTGCAGGGATTCTGAGGTCCATCTGCCTGTACGGCTCCATCATTCACAAGTTGGGAAAATTACTTCACCTCTCCGTACCTCATTTACCTTATATTTAAAATGAGAATCACCATTCCGCTTACTTTATAGTGTTGCCATGAGGGTTAAAAAAGGTATTACACAGAATACCCTTGTTCTAATGCCTGATACATAGTAAGCACTCAATAAACATTTAAACCTTATTAATATTAGCAGCCCAAATCAATGCAGTTTATGGATTCCACCATTTATTTAGGAAATATTTACTGAGTACAATTACGTTAGATACTTTTCTGGAGATTGGGGTCACAGTGATTAATAGGATATATATACACAAGGGTGAGTCAAAAATTATCTGCACTCTGGCTGTAGAATTTACAGAAGTTTTAATATAACCAATATAACCAGCGGATAAGTTTTGTCTCACTCTCATACCTTAAAAACTATTTCTTGAGACCAGAGTTTAAAGATATATTTATCATTTAAATAATTTTGAATCAGCCTGAAATTTATTATCAAGTATTCAACATTCAAAGACATTTTTGAAGAGTAGCATTTTTTTTTCTTTGTACTTTCCACATCTGTAAATAGCAATTCAAATTTCCACCAGGGCTTAGCAAATTGATATTTACTAAAACTCTCTAACTCTGGGAAAATTCTCCCCTCAGCTCATGTGCTATTGATTCTCAGCTCAATGAAGAGAAGCATAAAAATATTCTAATAATTATACTCCTGCTCCAAAATCTGGTTTACAAGCATAGGAACTAGTCAATGATAGATTCAAAATACTGCCCCTTTTTCATTTATCTTACTTTAAATGTTATTCATCTTTGCATATTTTTCCTTGTGAATTGAGGAAGCAGTGAGTAAGTGTGGTTTATGGCTTAAAATAACTTTTATAAAAGTTTCCAAAACTATTCATGTTCCTCCAGCCCTACCCCTTACACCAAGCATGTGTTCAGGTAAACACCAATTAACACTTCTTGGAGACCAGGTATTCTTAAGAACGCTTCTTTTTTGATTTTCTTTCTAAACTCCTTTAAAGTTACTGTGAAAAGTCTCCTAATTCCTTGTTCATCACCTTGTGAATTGTTTGTTGGTCAGTTTCTGAATGATATTTTCTGTACTCAGCAGCATAATTGTTGAATCCTAATTTCCTCAGTGTTGAAAAAAAAAAGTAGTTTTTAAAAGCAAGCTAAGGTCCTATCTTCAAACCAGTTCTGATATGTTTTCCAGGAAATTAACAATACATCTGGTCTTATGAGTGGTTGTTATAATTTAGGCGGCATTAAATAGTTTTCTCTTCTCACCACATCCCCCCCAAACAAAAACAGTCCCACTAGTTGTTAGTCAGAGTCTAAAATGCACATTTGAGTATAATTCCTTTGGGTCCTGAAAATTTTTTGATATTTTAAAGTGCTGTATTTAAATAAAAGTTATCATGAAGGAGTGTAACTTCAATCTTTATTAATGCTATCACTTTGCTAACTTCAGAAATATGATCTGGGTGCCTGGAGAGGTGGGGGGATAGTGTCTGGGTGCTTAGGGAGGGGGTGTTGTCAGAGAGGGGAGAGATACTGTGATAGAGACCTACGAGAATGCCAAAGATCATCATATATTTTATACTTTTTCCTCTAACATTCCATAAGAAGAAAAGATTTAGGTCTGTGAGTAGTCTAATAGAATATAGTTATAATAATAAAATTTAGGGATAAAGAGGATTTTTGAATTAATTGGGTTTTCATTGCCACTCTCACTTTTCTTAATGGGAGGACAGAATATTTGAAAAAATACAGTGTTGCTAAGTTCTTCCTTTAACATAAAAGCCCTTAATTTCAAAAAATATTTCCAGTTAGCTTTGTGAGTCAGTTACCAACTTTCTACCAAGCACATTATTAGTAATATGGACATTTAGGGTGCTGCCAATATCAGATTATAGATGAGCTGTTCTAAAGAGTATCATATGTTTTCAACAGCTTAGCCTGAGATATACCTCTACTGTCATTGTTAATTTATTTTTGCACCAGTATGCTTCAACTTGCCTCAAACAATGTTTTGAGCTAAGCCTCATGATTGTTTTTAAATTAAAAAGCTTAACATTACCATTAGCAAACTAGGTATAATGCTCATGACTAAAAGAATTATGAAACTCCCAGGGATGAGCTGGGGATTTTAATAGTCTGCTTAAACCAAGGAGAGAAATTAGATTCAGTGCTAAGGGAAGAGAATACTGTTTACCAGTGCACATCTGTTAAGTGGCTGCAACAAACCAGGTTTCATTCTGGATGAAAAAGGCAAACTCCTCCTAGTCAAGAAGCGTATAATCTTGTTCTGAACAAAGCAAGTAAGCAATCCTTTAACAGACCCTCTGAAAGAAACCAAAGAGGTATCTCAGAGACAACCTTCAGCTCTACCTTGAATGCTGCTCAAGAATTTGGAAGAAAAAGAAGGACCTTTCAGCAAGGGAGAAGCATGCGCCAAGCAGAAGGCATGATGGATGCACTAAGATGTCGAGTAAGGCAGGATGAGAAAGACATGGAAGAGTGCTGAGAAGTGTGAGGGGAGATGCATGGGCTTTGAAAAGCGTGGTTAAGAGCATGGGCTTCATCCTGTAGATTTTTCGTCTTTGTTTTTTAATTTTTATTGGAATATAGTTGACTTACAATGTTGTGTTAGTTTCAGGTGTACAGTAAAGTGAATCAGTTATACATATACATATATCCACTCTTTTTTTTAGATTCTTTTCCCATATAGGCCGTTATAGAGTATTGAGTAGAGTTCCCTGTGCTATACAGTAGGTTCTTATTAGTTATCTATTTTATATAAAGTAGTGTGTATATGGCAATCCCAATCTCCCAATTTATCCCTCCTCCCCTTATCCCCTGGTAACCATGTTTGTTTTCTACATCTGTGACTCTGCCTCTCTTTTGTGACTAAGTTCATTTGTACCCTTTTTTTAGATTCCACATATAAACTATATCATATGATATTTCTCTTTCTCTGTTTGACTTACTTCACTTATTATGGCAATCTCTAGGTGCATCTGTGTTGCTGCAACTGGCATTATTTTGTTCTTTTTTATGGTTGAGTAATATTCCATTGTATGTATGTATCACATCTTCTTTAACCATTCCTCTGTTGATGGACATTTAGGTTGCTTCCAAGTTCTGGCTATTGTAAATAGTGCTGCAATGGACACTGGGGTGCATGCGTTTTTTGGAATTATGATTTTCTCCTGGTATATGCCTACGAGTAGGATTGCTGAATCATATGGTAGTTCTACTTTAAGTTTTTTAAGGAACCGCTATACTGTTCTCCATAGTGGTTGTACCAATTTACACTCCCACCAACAGTGCAGGAGGGTTCCCTTTTCTCCACACCTCTCCAGCATTTATTGTTTCTAGATTTTTTGATGATGGCCTTTCTGGCTGGTGTGAGGTGGTACCTCATTGTGGCTTTGATTTGCATTTCTCTAATGATTAGTGAAAGGATGCTCAACATCCTGTAGATTGTGGAAACCATATCAGTTTTAGAAAGATCATTCTAGGTGCATTTGGAAAGAGTTTGGAGTCAGAATGATATGGCTTTAATGAAGGCCATAATGATGAAATCAAGGAGACTGGTTAGGGTGGTGGTTGTCAGGATCAAGAAGAAAAGAGGAATTTGCAAGTTTGTTTAGGTAATTGGCTGGATGGAGAATGAAAGGGAGGGAGAAGCGATTTCTGACTTGGACAGTTAGTTCAAGGATAGCACCATTTTGATAGAATGTATGGAGAGAGAACACATAGGAGTAAAAGGATTTGTAACTTGAGCACATTTAACTGAAGGTTAACAGGATGTATGGATAAAATGCAAAATGGGAAGTTAATAACAGATTTATAGCTCTATAAAAAGATCTGTTAAGATCCAGATTATTGGAAGTTGTCAGGAATCAGAATGAGATTACACAGGGGGTGAGTCACATGAGAGTAGAATGAAATAAGAAGAGAGCAGAGGAGGAACATCAAAATTTAAGACCCTTGCAGATAAGGCACAGTTCCAAAAGGAGGACAAATAGTGTTGTCAGAAAGTAAGTAGAGAAACAAAAGAATGCATTATCAAAGGGAGGAAAAACTTTCAAAGCTGTGGTCAGTAGTGCCAAAGGCATCTTTGGGATCAAAGAAAATGAGAACTTAAATGTGACCCTTGGCTTTGATGATTAAGGAGGTGGTTACTTATCTTAACAAAAGCAACTTTAGTGAATAGGAATCAAATGCTAGTGGTTAAGAAGTGACTGGGGATTATGGAAGTTGAACAGTGGATGTATATTATTCTTTTAGAAGCTTGACTCTAAAGATTAAAAAAGAAATAAAAAAGGAAAAGGTATGATGTAAAGAATGAGCAAGTAAGAAGTGTATGTATTTAAAATCTTACTTCTTTTTCTTTCTTTTTCAATGGAAAATGAGTGAGGTAGAAGTGTATCCCTCAGAGTAAATGTGGTCCTTGATGTTAACACTTTGCGAAAAACTCCCGATTTCATTTATACTATGATTTTGATCAGTAAAAACTTGATCACTGAGCAACACTGTTGATCTAGATAAGTGGCAAAGGTCTATTCTTGAATAGGAATAGGGCTATAAGTTTTTTCCTGGAAGCATCATGGGATGAGGTTATAGTGTTTGAGGAGTAAATCTTTTTTTTTTTTTTTTAAGAGGCAGGAAGTTGAGGAAATAAATTCCAGATGATCTTGGTTTTCAAAATAAGAGGCAAATATATATGGGAAATAAGTAGGTAAAAGTTTAATACTGGTTTCAAAGGAATAGTAAAACTTTGGACAAATGCTCTAGAAATGGAAAAGAGTACTAATAAGGCATTTATTAGTGCTACAGGGCGTTGTTAAAATCAGAAGTCATATACTGTATTTGTAAATGTACCAAATGACATGCTTCTGTGATTTTTTTCTAGCACTAAGTATGTATGTAGAAATGTAGAGTGGGTGACAGGGCTTATCCAGAGCTAAATATTTGTAGGACAGGGACACAAAAAGTATGATCCTATAGGACTTGAGATGCTAGCAAGAGAGAAGCTTAAGACATTGTCCAAGGTTTCTAGGCTGGATAAGGAGGAAGATAAATCCAGGAGAAAACCCATCGAGAGGCCTGGAAAATGATAAGGGTATGCCTGATATTCCTGGAAGTGTAGGTACTTCAGATAAAGAGGGAAAGGAGTCAAGCACTTTTTTCAAATGTGTTGGGAACTGCATACTTCAGATCTGTCGTGAGGGCTGATTGATTGAGAGAAGTAACAGTGAAAATAAAAATGACCTGAGGAAATAGGAAAATGATCTAATAAAATGAAACAGGATGAGTTTCAATTGATGTAAGTGCAAAGTGGCATCCTTTGTGGCAAAAGCTTAATGGTACAAACACAGAGTAGAGAAATAGACAAAGATTAGTGGAAAAGAATGGATTTGGAGAACATCTAAACCAAGGTCCGTGTATTTAAGGCAGTTAAAGGGAGGAAACAACCTAGATTCTTTTCTTTTAAGCATTTTCAGAAATTTGAAGATTTAGGGAAATTTGGAGATTTATTTGAAAAAGGCAGCTGGATGTGAACAGCAAGAACTGAAAGTGAAATATTTTAATTGTCAGAAAGAAATAAAATCTCTGAAGCTTTCTCTCATCTCTACCCAGAGTACAAACAACAGCCTTTCAGGAATAACATGTCAAGAAATCATTTGTTGTATAGATAGATTATTTCAGGCGAAACACCAGGAATCTATATAATGTTCTTGGCATAGTTTAGATGGTGACTTATTTTCGTTAAAATACTAAGATTTCTCCAGGAAAAAATGATTATATACCAAGCAAGCATTAGCTAGTTTGTTCTTTAATGTAGCAGAATTTACAGTCATGTAATACAGTGAACGGGCTAGTAAGAATTGACTCGTGAGTGGATCAAATGATGGGTCTCATATTTGATGTGCATGCAGTCTTATCCTAGGCCACTGAGCCAGACTTTCAGATGGGCCCTTCCCTTTCACTGTTCTGGGCGAGAACGCTCGTCAAGCAATGCTCCCTGGACAGCTGGCTCTGCCATGAACCATCTGGAGTTCCTACTCCCTCGTGATGCCCATTACAGAAAAGTTTCAAGTCCTCAACTCCACCTTTAGGGAATCTATATATCATTTAATGAGACATCCAGCAGCAAATTTGTAGGATAATGTTGGCCATAAAAAAGTGTTCGGGAGAATTCTAGCAGTTTTTTTTCAAGAGAAATTACAACCATATCAAAACTATTGATATTCGGAGAGGTTTACCTTCCCAAGGAGAAAACAGCTAAGACAAATTGAGCAATTACTATATGCCAGGTATTGTGCTAAGTGCTTTAAATGCATTATTTCACCACCTCAGGATGTAATTATAATTTACAAATTAGGAATCTGAGTTTGTATAGGTTAACTGACTTCTCCAATAAAGGGTAAGCGGGATGATAAACTCACAACACTGTGGGTGTATGTGTTTCTTCAAAGTTGGTTTATTGAGGACCTGCTGGGTTTAAGATATCATTTTGGGTACAGGAAATAAGAAGATGTATTCAATATAAGCCATATATCTTCTAATCAAGCAGTTCAGATTTTACTAGGTCAGATGAATATATAAACCACCTTTTATAAGATATCATGACAAGTACTGCAGTAGAATCGTATATACAGTTCTTTGGCGGGGCAGATAGCAAAGTAAACATTTTTTCCTAAGGAGAGACAGATTTCACCATAGAGGTGAATTTTGAATTGGAATATAATGTATGATTAGATTCCACTAAAGGCACTTTGCATATGCCAGAATAGTTTAGCTTGAAGATTTTGTTCTCCACAACTTGAGAAAATTTATAAAGTATTATTTCAAAAAATTTCTCTTGTCGTCTCATGCTTTGTTTTGGTGGTGGAGGGGGGGTCAGAAATCAAGGAAGAAGAGAGAAATATGGAAGTAGTTTTTCGTCAAATAAAGATAAAAGCAAAAGAAATGTTATGAATGATTTTAGAAGTGACTGGAGAAGAGAAAGACAGAAATGGAAGAGAAGAGAGGGCATCAGAGGACTATAGGTGAAATAAAAGAGGGAAGAGTCACTGTAAAGGAAATGGAGAGATGTGAGTGAGAAGGCAAGAGAAAATTTAAAAGGTCTGCCTGCAATGTTATTTTAGGCTATTATAGTAAAATATAATAATTTTCATGAAAAATTTTCTCATAAAAAATTGAAAATGTTTGTTGAAAGTAGCAAAAATCAAGAATGCCCTGAATGTATATCTGACAAACACAGCTTCAAATGTATCAGATAAAGTCAAAGAGAATCTTAAGTCATCACTTTCAAGTATCTCATTTTCTTGCTTTGCATCTGAGCCATATTTTGAAAACAAAAATCAATGATGCTGATTTTGGTGTCCATCTTCTGAAAATAAAATGTTAACTTTTCATGGCAAATAAATGGCTTTGTTTTAGTGTTTTCAAGAAGGTAGTCAATTCATATGTGCTTTTTTAAAGTATGATTTTTCCTTAAAAATCCTGATGTTCTAACCCTTTTACAAATCTGTGGATTGATGTGCTTTCAGAAAACAGAGGACATCTTCAAGGAAGTGGTTATACAAGACTTTGGTGCTTTGTGAAAATTCCATTTCTGTTTCTACAGAAATGTTTGCATTTCAATTCCACTCCCACCCACTGTTTTTTGTTGTTGATGCTGTTCTGATGTCTTTCAGGTCATACGTGTGTTTGTGTGTGTGTGTGTGTGTGTGTGTGTGTGTGTTTATGGCTTATGTTGTTGTTGTTGTTGTTATTCTTCTAATAGACTTCGGGGTGTGGTACACTTTTCTGACTCTCTGGCTATAAACTCTTGCAACACATAACAAACAGCCGATCAGAGAAATGGCAAACATTGTCTGTATTCTCTGTGCACTTGGCAGGGATTTTTCATATTGTATATTATTGGCTCTGCTGTGTGATAGCACAACAGAGCCTTTGTAATGCTCTCAGCAGAGCTATTTATATACTGCGACTCTGCTAAGTATCCTTCCCTCTGCTGGGGTTCTTCCACAGACTCAAAGAGAAAGTGATTCGCCCAAATAAAAGAAGTATGGATTGACATTGCTCAGAGCACAGGATGCTGCAAAGGCAAAATAAGTCTTTATATAGCTCACATTAAGTATTATTATTTTCAGTTGAATGGCAAAATGAAGGTTAGCCTGAAACGAAGACAAAAGATATTTCTTTCTAGCAGTCAAGATAATTAGAATCAGGTTGGCATGCACCTGTGTTTGATGCTCTAAATACGTTGTGTCAAAGGGCCCCAGACCCTGGGGTCACCTAGCTTTCAGTGATTTCCTTCAAAAACTGTTCGGATCAAAATTTTAAAAGATGAATGTCAAAAGGGTCCCTGTCACCTGTGATCCTTTTTTGAAATGGATTACTGAAAATCTAAATTCCTTGGCTATACGCACTACCCAGTAAGGAGAATAAACGTAAAATCCAATAACAAAAAAGAAGGAATGAATGTTATTTTATTTTCAAGTTATCCCATTCAAACTAGTCACTAACAGTCTGAAAGTGATAGTTAAATTACCTGGGAAGATCCAGTTAAAATTTTTCTTCATATCATTTTTAGGTCGATACTGGATCGTATAGATTTGAAGCTTTACTTTCTTAAAACTAACCTGAACCATTTATGTTTTCGTGAATTTGTTTAAGATTATGCTCACACCATTATGCTTGTACTTTTATAAAGACATCTGGTTGAGATAGAATTCTAGCATTAGCTGGACATGGGACCCGTTCTGTTATCAGATTCAAGCAGGGAGGGCTTGCCTGCAATCTGACATTTGTATTCATATTAAAAGGTCTGATATTTGGATTCACTCATATTCAGTCATGACATGTTCAACAGCATGACTTTAAAAATAGCATAAAATGCATAAAAATAATAAGGGAAAGAGATACTAGCAGAATGTGATGCTCCGGTTAATGTCACAGTAACCCAAGAATGTGGGAAATGTCAATTTTCAGTGGTTAAGGCAGACCACAGATGTGTGTGCAATTCTAGGAAAAAATGATTATGTAAAAAAGTGATGATCTTTTATTTGCTACTTGTTCACTTCTTGGTTATTGCCTAAAAGATCAGGGAGACACAGGCAGAGTAACTTTCTGGTCTTTACTGGCACAATGAGGTAAATTCTAGGAGGAAATAAGGGAAAGAGAAAAATGATTTTCAATTTTTAAAAATAAGGTTTATCATGCATTTGCTTAATGAATGACATTGTTTTGATAAAAAAGACAAGGTACTTGTATTCTTTTTCCAATATAGTTCTATAGCTATTCCCTGTTTGGGGGATTTTTAAAGAAATCTCCTCCAACTATATATACAGGTAGTAGCTGACTCGTTTTCTCTGTATAAGATATGATATAATTTGATTACAAAAATTTAGATTTTTTTATCGAAAAAATAGTTTAATAAATTATGCTCTATGAAAACTCATTGAGATATTTAAAACATGAAGACATTAAATGATTTTTATTCCAAGTTTCAAATTTTATGGGTGTGACAAAATACTTATGGTAACAAAATTATATTGAGTAAGAAGAAGCTGACTGAACTTGAAATACGGAGGATTTAGCTAGGGAAAAGAAGGCTATACTTCAAATTAAATTCCTAATTTGATTCCTCAAGAGGCTGTAGAATTTTTTTCCCCTGAAAAATAACTATGCTAGATCTTTAAAAGTATGGCATGGCCTTTGAAAATGCCATTAGCTCTGCCAAATAGAGTATATAGAGCTTGGCTATCCTTGAATGACTTTTCAGAGTAGAAATTCAGGCAGAGAAATGTCTAAAACAGTTTCTCCCAATAGTGCATCTTGTTAAATAGTAGGGCATTTAAATATTTGGAAAAAATGGAATGAATTCTTCTGTCAAATACTTATGGGATACGTTGCATGTTGTAACCCTCTCTCAAATTACAAAAGCGTATTAACCTATCAAACACTCTGAGAAGTTCAACAATCAAGAAAACTGTTTACCCTTGTTTGACACAGCATTTTAAAATGTAATATTTGATCATGGAATCATTTCATTACACAGTACCAGGGAAACTAGCATTTTGGATAACACATTTTTGGCATATCAACTGACAGTGGAAAAAAGTGACTACATTTTAAAATTAAACTGGCCTACAAGATATTAATGTATGATGTTATCTTATTTAATATTTACGGCAAAGCTATCTGGTAGGTGTTATCTTCATTTTAAAGATGAGGAAACTAGGTTCAGAGAAGTTTAGTTACCTGCTTTGGTGACAGAAACCATATGAGCAACGGGGCCAGAGTTCAAATCCAGGTCTATGAGATTTGAAAGCTCATGATTCATCCTCTTCTCTCTTATCACTTGAAAATGTTTCGCTACACAGTTAAGCCCACTACCTAATTTTTGTTCTTCTCTGGAGATCAGAAATAAAATGACTGATCTGTTTCAAACAGTGAGATAAGTAGTCAGTGATCACTTATTTATTACTGAGTTGCTATCGGAATCATGCTATTGGTTTTTGAACGACTTTACTCCTCAAGATACACAAAACAATACATAAATGACAATAAAAAACGGTTTGTTAGGAGCCCAGTTGAATAGAGTAGAAACTAAGGAATTTACGTGCTTCCAGCAGGGTGAGCTACATGTGAGACTCACTCGCCTTCTGCTGGTTTAGATCAGATGGGCCATTACCATAATCACACCCTTGCATTTTTCTGTTGCTTATCTCTCTCTAGGTCTTTACTGGCTTAGCAAATCCTCAGCTCGTTTTATAAATAACTCTTTACTTACTTTGTGAGCTTGCAGGAAGAGCTGTAAGGGACTAGAGAAAAATGCATAAAGGTGATTGGTCTCCATTCCTTAGTGCTGTTCCATTTCCCACACTCCTCTGTGCTAGACTCGTATTTCACATTTTCCTTACCCGCCTTCAACTTTTTAACCAGGTCCATATCATCATACTCTGTGGATGACCTTGCCACCAGTTTCACAGTGAAAACAGAAGCAGGGAAGCATCAGAAGAGAACTTCCACAGGTCCCGTGTCTATTAATACGTTTACATGTGCAGTATCTGTGTTCTACCTTCCCTTGATTATCATGCAATAAGTTTATTCTTATTTCTGTAACCAACCCACTTTCCTTTACAGTAAAATTCCTCAAAAATTGTATATGTACTTATTATCAAGAATTCTCCTCCTGAACTCTGTTGAACTCATTCCAATCAGGCTTTTGCTCCTATCAAACCACTGAAACAGCTATTGTCATAGGCCACAGTGACCTCCATGTTACAAAATGTAATGATTGCTTTTCAGCTTGACTTTGCAGCAGCATTTTTGGCAGAATTGATTACCCTCTTCTTTTTGGAAGTTTCTCCAGTTGGGTTCCCAGACACCATTCTCTTGGTTGCCCTGCCTGCCTGGTGGCTGATTCTTGGTTGGTTTCAGAGAGCCATAAGATCACTGGACCACTTCTTATTTGACTTTCACCACCTGGGTGAGCTCACCTAGTCTACTAACTTTAAATATCATCTATTTTTTGATAAGTCTTATATAAATACATCTTTCCTATACCTCTTTTTCTCTGTCTCCACACTGATATTTAATATACACTTCAAAATCAAAGTATCAAAACAGAAATCCTGAAACTCACTGTTATACTTCCTCCTTCTGCAGCCTGTCCTATCTTAGTAAATAGCAACTCCATTTTTTCATATATTGTTGCTGGTTCAGAACAAACACTTCATCATGTCAGACAGCAATTCAATGGCTGAAGGCATTGTCTACCTACTGACACCACTGCATTTGCAGGACCATCTTTCAGTTCTATAAGTTCATCTATTCCTGTAATGGGTATGTTAAGAACAATGAAAGTTGTAGGCATCAGTCACTTTACCTACTTCCTTAATTATAAATTAGATTCTCTGATGATGATGGATGAGACATCCAGTAAGTCATCAGCTGATTTTGCTGACAGAAACATGGTAGGTAAGAGAAATCCAAATCCAGAAAAAGTGTGTTTTGATATTTTCTTTTCCAGTGAGCCAGAGCTCTGCTGGAAATAGTTTAGTGTAATGAGCAAGCCATCAGGTGGATGATTGATTCAGAGACATATTGGTTTTAGATTGATCTGTCATGTTGGCATCCTGACACTTAGTGGTGGTAGCCATATCAATTTGGGCGAAGGGGAGACCATTTAATTGGGCTCATATCTAGCCTCGGTCTTTGCCATACTAGCCCTTTGTTAGCCTATTGTGAGAGTACTGGCTTAAGTGGGATACTGTGAAAAAGAGGCTAAATGGCATTTGCAGAGAGTAGTATCTTGTCTGCCTGATTATTGAGAACCTCTGTGATAGTAGAGGTGAGCATTCAAGGATACAAACATCTTTCCACGCTGGAACTATTTCAACAGATCTACTCAGGTACCTTCTCTGAAACCAGTTTGTTATTAATCTTCAAATATTTTGAATCTCTGACCACCTGGCCAGATCTTAGCCGCTATCCATGTGTTGTATATCCATGTATTGTATAAAATCAGATTATTTCTCCTTCCAGGTAAGTAAGATAATGAGATGTGTCATACAAAGTTCTACCCTATAGAAGATTTTCTTTTCTATTCTTCCTGGCTTGTCCTTAGGGTACACTCTAGTTTGGGCTAGCATATGGTACAAAGCTAGTTATAAACCACATTCAGTTTTTTCCTTCTCAGGTAACTAATCCTAGTTATGGGTCCATAAGTGTGGATTAGAAAATTGACAGAAGCATGCCAAGAATTGTCATGTTGAGAGTGTAAGTCAAATTTTCTTGAAACTTGCACATTCGGGCCCTCCTGGCCTTTACAATAAGTAAAACTTTCACTTGACAATCAATGGATGTTGGGTACATCTGAGTTTATGGCTTTAAATAACACTAAGCAGGTCAGAGCACATGGTTACCTGTTGTTTAACAGTGAAGGGTAGAAAAAGCCAAGAGTTATTTCTCAAAAAGAAAACAGCTATTTGAGGAAGAAGACAAAATTTTGCTATAAATCCTAAAAGATAGTGTGATTATCTTTTGTATATAACAAGCTCCAGATGGCAGCCCAACCCACCATAGGTATGGAGTACCAGTTAGACTCACTGGTTCATAATGACCAAATGACAGAAACGTTTGTATTGAACCTGGAACATTTGAAGAGCCTGTTCTTGTTCTGTGTTTTACACGAAGCTGGTTATGTTTGGGGCATTCAGAAATTGGGATAGAAAAGCACGTTTACATGTGGTATATGCATGCAGTTCTGATATAACACTTACTTTGAAAGCACAAATTTCAGTTGATATGTTGGGGGACAGTTTGAGCATAATGCAGATTTCATGTTTCTTTAGTTATGATTGTGAGAAAGACTAGGTGAATGCAGAAAACTACTCAACTGACCTGACCTGAGCCATTTAGGATACGCAAGACACGCCTACCTACCCACCCACAAACTTCAGACGTCTACCAGATACCTGAGTTCACTGTGTGTATTCTGAGTCACAGCCATCCACATCTGGTGTTACAATGCTCTATCCTGCCTGCTTCAGGTAACCCTCCTCCCGCCTCTTCATAGTAACTCACCTGCTGTATCCCTACCATCACTCACTCATGAGCAAACTTCAGGTGTTTATCAAGGTAAAGTACCATGTTTATTGTAGTATTTATGAATTTCTTAGTCACTTGGCATATGTAAAACTGTGCTATTGTTTTTGTTAGGTTTTAGAATTTTTAAATGTGTCACTGATGAAGTTGTGCCCCTAGTCCTATTTTCCCCATAAGTCAAGTGATTTTATTGTGTAATTTTGTATAGCATGGCAATTTTTAGGAACACATATTCCACATTAGAGCAGAACTGACTGTGGGAGAGAGATTCTCACAAACAGGAAGAACAAATCAGATATTTAGAGGCCAAGAAATGGCAGTTTTCCACAGAAAATGAAGTAATAAGAACTGAGAATTGAAGCAAGAGAGAGGATGCAGTGTCAATGTATTGAGTATTTGTTATATTCTAGACACTATATTAGATATTTTAAAATTCAGTATTTCATGGGAGAATTCTCATATAACGTCAGAATGACAGAATAAACATCATATGACACAGAAAGGAGTAGGAATGACTGCAGAGGAGACAGTTTTAATTATAGATTCTTAGCGATACTGGAGTCCAGTCTTAGAGATACTGGAGACTAGAGTCTTACAAGTCTGGTCCTTATAAGATAGTTGGACTTTGCCAATAGTATGACCTCTTTGACAAGGATGAAATAATAGGCAAATAAATGCATAAATATAAGATCCTCAGGCATCCTCCCTTCAAGCAGTTTAAAATTTATTGTGAGAGTTAAAACATGCTCATGACACAGTACTAGTAGGTGATATGTTATCAGTGCCAAATGTGTGCCATGAATTCTTTAGAGTTGCAACCATGACAGAAGGCTTTTGGAACAAGTGTTGATTTTTCTATTTCTTAAAAACAAACAAACAAAGCGGTTTGAAAAGGGAGAGGTCATTCTCAGAGGAATAAAAAATAGGGGCAAAGAAACGGGGCTGATTATGTTTGACATATTAGAAAATAGTTTTAAGAAGAAGGAAATACAAAGAAAAGGGAAAGAAGGAGAGAAATGCACCAAAGATGCCTTGCAAGACAAATTAATGGTGTGCTTAGGAAAGTGTTTTCAGTGGAATGTGGGGATGGAAGTCCAATCAGCTTACCAGGATGAGGGTGGGGAGGGAAGAGAAGCAGTGGGATACAGACCATTTATTTTATGAAGTTTGATGGAAAAGGTACTGCAGTAGATCAAGGATTCAGAATGTTCAAACAGAGTTATTCAAGAGAGGTATGTGTATTCTTGAAGACAGACTTGAAAAGTGTATAAACGTCTTACATCAATATATATTTTTGACCTAAGGTTAAGCTGTACTTATAGGTCGCAAGTATTTCTTTTACTTGGTTGTCTTTGAACTATTTTTTGTTGCCTTTTCTATTTCTGTTTATCTTTAGACTTTTGTTTCCTCTGTTATCTCATTCATAAATTAAAGAGTGTATTTTTGGTCCCAGATCCATAACATTTCAATTCTAATTGAAATTATGAATATTATTATAGTTTTCTACTTAAAATTTATTTGTTACTATTTCTTCTACCCAAATCACCTTAATTTGGGAGCACTGTAATCAATTTTGTCATATTCAGTTTTGTTCCATAGACCACAAACTCTTTTCTTTTTGATGTAGTAATCTAGAACATGGTTTAGTTAAAAGGAATATCTATTAAGGAAGATGCCATTAAATGGTAATTTTCATGTATATCTGGTAAGAATTTGTCATTAACATTCTTGAGGGAAATTTAGTAACACATAACAAGAGTTTTAAAAATAATCCTATCAATTGATCTTGAAACTCCAGTTGAAATAATTTAAGAATATTTTATAGTGAATTTCATTATAGTGCCATCTATAATAACAAAAAATTAGAAAAATTCCAAAGAGGGGAGTGGTTAAATAAGTCATGGTAAAATAAATCCATCTATGCAACAGGATGTTAATTAACAGTTTAAAAATGTTTTCAAATCTATATAATTATACGAGTAATACTTAAAGTTCAGAGTATAGTTTAGGGAGAAAAAATAAATTAAACGTAAATGTATTTTAATATGAGTTCAATGGCTCAGCATTTTTTGCATACATATATATATAAATTTGAGAAAAAATTATCAAAATTAACTAGTTTTTGTTTTGTTTTGCTCATTGTGGCTTTAAAGATGATTTAGACTTTCCTCTTTGCACCTGCCTGCATTTTTAAAAATTCTCTATTTTAAGCGTAAATTACTTCTATAATCAGAGAAAATATTTTAAAATATTTTTTAAATGAACACACAATAACATCAAAATTACAAGATAGCAAGTTAAACACTAACAAAACTTATACATGGACATGACAGTGTGACATTTTCCACAGTAACCTCAACATGGGGAGAGTGGCTACGAATAGAAAATAAGCTAACACTTAAGTTTCAGTGTGCAACCTTGGAAGATGCTGATGATACAAATAAAGGGGAAATTGAATTCTTTTTTTGTGAAGGGCATTAGGAGTGTTTTTTAAGACTGGAGTTAGGTTTGCTACTGAAGCCCATTTTTGCCACCAGATACTTTTCTTTAGTTTTTGTAAGGACTGTGATTGTTCACCTCTTAAAGATTAACTACCATTTGGCTAATACACAAATGCTAAATCAAACACCTGTTTTCAAGACATGCACAGTTGATAGTCTGCTGAATCTAGTCCATCTGATGCTACACGTTGCGTTTTTTGAGGAAGTATTATTACCTCAAGTGGAATCTCCATTTCTCAATGTTGGGAGAACGTGGGGGTATGCAACCGCTTATTTTTTAACTGTTTGTAGCTCTTATGTACAACACCCATTTCTTGCTTATTTTCTTGTTTTTACCTTGTGTTATTTTCAACTAGAACACATTAACATTACGAGCACAGGTACTAACAAACAATTTATCCGGTGACTTTATCCTGAGAAATGCCTACCTCTCAGGGGGGACAGCTTTGCTTCTATTTGCAAAGCGGTATCCCAGAAATGTTTTGCCAAGATCTCAGTTTTGTTTTCAGAGAGAGAAAGAGAGAAAGAGAAAAAGGGAAGAGAGAGAGCGAGTGAGCGAGCAGTAAAGCAGTATATCTCAGAAATGTTTTGTCAAGATCTCAGCTTTGCTTTCATAGATAGATAGAAAGATAGATAGATAGACAGACAGACAGACAGATAGACAGATGAGCAATAGACAGGAAGATAGATCTCTCTCTGTGTGTATATCACTTTAAATCATAGCAATAATAAGGCTTATTTTTTATCTTGTGTTAAAAAAGTTGCATTGATTTCAAGAGCTTGAACAAGTGCCATGTGTGTTTAGGTATGAAGCAACAAGTGACTTCTCCATTCATCAAAAGTTTGCTGAAAGCGTGGTTAACCAGTAGAACACAAGAACCTGTGGAGCAGACAAAGATTAATTATACCTGTACCCATGCAGCAATGTTTGTGTTCCAAACAAATTATATTTGCTTGTGTTTAAACGATGCATAAATCTGATGCGTGCAGATGAACGTGTGTTCAGGGTGGGTGAGCACACTTGTTTGAATGTCATATTTATCCCTGTATTTTGTCAGAAAATTAACTTCTTTGGAGTTTGTGCTTGAGCTGAGCATATGGTTGTTGATCTCTGGAGATGACAGCCTATCTGAGCAATAGCTCCTTATGGCTCCAGCTCTCCTCGGCTGGCAGATGCTTTGGGCTTTTCTACAATTAAGTGGAGATCATCACTGTTTTCTTTGAGCACTGCTGTGCCTTGTACTCTGAAGTGTTTTGTTAATCACTGTCTGCCTTCGACAGAAGCTGCCAAAGCTCTCATTAAGTTTGAATTTTGAGATGTCATGCTCGAATGATGGAATTTCATCCTTTTTCTGCATGAATGGAATTGGCTATGGAAAGGTGCCAGAAAAAAAATTGTGTCACTAAAGTATACTTGCTTTGTATTTTGGGGATGAAACAAAAGGCACTTGGGAGGGGGTCCCCGATAATTTGTCAATTCTGGAGCATGTAGTTTCCTAGGTGATATAATTGTGAGGTGATCATCCTCACTAACAGGGACGGGTCCTTTATTGCATGTATCACGGAGCAGTCATTTCCTTGTTCACAAAGTGAACTTTGTATCTCTTCTCTTCCTTCCCCCAAGACCTTTCATGGCATTTGATATCCTTGCTGAGAAAGTTGAAACAGAGGCTAGTACGCAAGTTGCACAGGAGCAAGGTGATTTCTTTAATAACCTGTCTGTCTAACTGGGGCAAGAGATGATATTTGGTAGCAAAGGAAAAAAACAAAGCTACTTTTGCCCTTCAAAACAATTGCTTGAAGTTGTATAGACTGAAAACCAAATGCATCTGTTGACTATTTAATGATTTGCTGCAGGAGACTAAGTGTTATGGGAAATATGGTTTGAAAAGACATTACCCATTTCTCTTGGTGAATCTAATTGTTTCAGTTGAATGAGTCAAAGTAGGAAGTAAGCCTTGAAGAAAAAAATACTTAGAGTAATTAGCTCTAATGCCTAATCACTGGAGTCATAAAGCATTTGGAAATTTATTAAACTGATATATAAAGTCCTACACTTGCAAATACTGGCATCTCCTACTTGTTCACAAACTTCAGAAGCACCATTATTTTTGTGTCTGCTTTGTCTGTGGCTCAGTTTATTTTACAAAACAACATATGTGATGAATATTTCGTTGAAATATTTTAATGGTCGTGAAAAAAGCCAAAATTCAAACCTATTTCTTCGCAGCAGTAAGAAGGATGTCTACTCTGACTACAGTAACCTTAGTATCCTTACTTCTTTACGAATACAACATGCATTTTTCCATAAAGCCAGGAATAGATTTCGTAACACACTGTTTGAGTATAGTGCTCACTCCTTTTAGGTTATTTTAATGAATTTGAGTGTCAGAAGTACCTAAGTAAAATGCTGATTGAGAGTTCTGAGGCAAAATATTAGTTAATGTTTTTCTATGGCTGTATAACAACACGGAAACTATTATTAGTTTCCACACCCTAGGAACAACTGAGAAACACACTCTAGGCACCTTGCACTATCACAGCAGATATGAATGTGATCTGAGATAGAAACTAGAGAGAAAAAGCCAGACAAGCTTGTGTTTTAATCTTTTGTTCTATATTTAGACAAAGAAGGTCACTCCTCTGACATAACTTGACTCATGCAGTGAGATCCTATTGCCCAACACCCTTCCCTCACCTGGGTTTAAAGAACTGTCTTAGACAGAAAAAGCATGTTACATTAAAAAATACAGGACTATAAGATCTGGCCTCTGTTCACAGATTTGGAACCTATGGGCTATGAGAAAGCCACAAAACTCTTCAAACTTCATTAAGTATTTGGTCTGTATACCTCCAAGTGGCGTTGTAAGAATAATACAAATTGAACACAAAAGATCTTTGAAAACATAACACACTGTATAAAAGGTAAGGCAGCATAACTCCAACATTGAAGTTCAAAATCTACCCCTTTCTTCATAGACCCCCTTCTCTGGACTCAAAGTTTAAAGAAGTGTCCAGTATCCAAAACCAGCCAAACATATATTCTTCTAACGAAATTTTCTATAATGGTATAATGGAGTCCTTAGTAATGCTAAGTTGCAGCATAGGTATTACTTATACATTTTTATGTACACTTTTGAAGCCAGTTCTTTGATTTATGACAGCTATTTAAGTATATCTCTCTCATATTTATTCTTTAATGTTGTCCTAAGTAAAAGTTATTTCCTATGTCTTGAATAAATTCAATTATTAAAATTATTTTTATTAAATGATTTTGAAATTTGTTAAAATAGAATCTAAAATACAAAAATATATTGACATTAGCAAGTAATTTGTGAAATAATTTCAAAAGATCTAATCAACTTCAAAATAAAATCTTTTTTTAATTCAAAAATCTAGTTTCATTAAGTATACAAGAATCAGCAAGACAAGTTGTGATTTTTAAATGCATTTGTTTTTCAAAAAAACATAGTAAATCCTCATTGTAGAAAATGCAAAGACTAAGTAAATAAAAACAAGAGCACAGGGGAAAAATAAACAATCCCATTATTCAGAGATAATCACTCAAAGATGTTGGTATAGGTCTCTTACCTTACTTTTATTGTTTTATATAATGAAGACCATCTGAATTTTTATACAATATTGAATCCTGTGCTTTTCATCTAATATTGGCGATTGTGAGCATTTAGCCCTTTGCCAGTGTTTCACTGTACACTAAATATTTTTTGTGTAAAACTATCTGATTTTGGTATCTTTTTTGAAAATTTTAGATTTTGAGAAATTTAATACTGCTGAAAGGGCATGAGAATTGTTAAGGTTTTGATATGTATATATAAAGCCAAATTCCTAATTTGGACTTTGATTTAAAGCAGGATAGATATCCTAGTCTTCCGTCAATAATAAAATTGTCTCATTGAGTTTCTGAAGAGGAGAGTGAAAACATTGTAAAGTTTTTAAATTTCTTGTTACACACACACTCACACACATAACAAAATGGAAAAAACAATGTTTTGCATAAAAGTACCTAATGCCTTTCTGGAAGGAAATCTGGGTAATGATGTTGAGCTCCATATCTGTTGGCAATATAATGCCTCACGTGTCAGCAGAGGAGGCTGAAGTCTTTGCTACCAAGGGCACATTGATTTTAGATGTTTCTTAATACTAGCATTATTATCTTCTTAGTGCCTTCCCTCTCTCCTCCCTCCACACCTGCTCCCACGTTCCCACCCCTTCACCACTCTCACATTGACTTTCCAACATCATGAAGACATTTTGAAAGAATAAAGTTAAAAATAGTGCAATGGTTTACTATATGTGCAATGATGTAATGAACCTATCTACTTTTTTGCTTACCTGTCCCATAAGGTCTTCATGAGGATTAAAGTAGATAGGCTTTGTCAAGCATTTGTCAGGGTGTCTAGCACATAACAAATGCTCAAGAAATCATGAATTTTGTCTTTTGTTATTAATAAATTGGTAGAGCAGTGATATGATTCTAAAAAACCTGTAAGGGTCTATAATAAATTTCCAATGCATGTTAAGAATACACTAGTTGGGGAAGAGAAAAAAAGTCCTAAAATTTAGGAAACTCTTCCTCATGGAGAACAAGTTCTATCATTAAAGACATGGCTACCTAGAGACATGTATTCATTTGTTTCCTGGTAAAATTCTGGAGAATTTTTGTGGAGTATACGTAATTATAATAGATATTACAGGTTATGATAAAAATTTCATTATTTGGAAACAAGCAAAAGAATAGGAAGTTTTAAGGTTGCTGTCTTGTCCTTAAGTTTTGTTCTCTTTTTTTTTTTAACAGAACAGTTTTTACCTGAAACTTAATGTCCTCAGTATGAACTAAGTGCCAAAAAATTTGAAGTATTAAAAATAACTTTTAAAAATACTTGGATTTACTTAAAATTACTTAAAACTGATCTAAATTGTATTCATATTTTAGTGCCATGTGTATTTTTGAGTATTTCAAAACAATCCATGCTAAAAAGAAAATATATTGCTTATTTGAGGGAGGATCTTTAACCAGCCAGTATATCACAGGCACAATGAGATGGCCTGTGGTCTGCTGGAAATAGTGCTGTTTCCTCGCCTCTAAAAACAGAGCATTGGATGGCAAATCATTAAGAAAACACAATCCTCTGTTGTGAAATCAGTAATATTTATACCTAATCCACAGTTCTTCCTTCTGTATTAATTGTATCAGAAGATAATTATCTACAGTCACTTTTTGAGCTTAAATATTATCAAATTGTTACTAGTATTGCATTTTATACATAGTATACACATTGTATCATAACCTTCAATGGAAATGGAAATAAATTGAAGTACCAATATTCTGAATAAAATTAAGTCCTACTGATTAAAAGGTAACATACTGAAATATTTTGGATATTCCAGCAGGTGTAGTTTAAAAATTTTCTTCCCCTAACAAAACTACTTTGTACTTGACTCATATATATTATTATAAGCCAGATCAGGCTCTTCTCTCTTGGTACTGCTTCCCAGAATTATGCTTTTTATAACCAGAGAAATTGGTTGTGCTCTCTAAAGATCTCTACATAATTATCTCCCTTCAAAACAAGCCCCAAATTTTGAATGTTGAAGAATACAAAGTACAACCTCTCATTTATAGATCCTTAGACTGATGGTTAAGGCAGATTTTTTTTTGACCTTTGTTTTAAGGACATGATATCTCCCTCCCTCCCTCCCTCTCTTTCTCAATACTATTTTCTTTTTTTTTTTTTTTACAGCACAGCGATACATTTATTACAATGGGTGAACCTATGTTGACATATCCAAAGTCCATAGTTTACATTAGGGTTTTCTCTTGGTTGTACAGAATATATGGGTTTAGACAAATGTATAATGACATGTACCCACCATTATAGTATCATGCGGTATATTTTCACCATACTATCTCTTTTTCAATATGTGTGAGTTTACTATCACAAATATGGATTAAGTTAAGCTTCATTTTATTTTTATTCACTTTGAAAAACACGTCTCCTCTGAGCACACTAATTCTGTTCTTCCCTACATATTGCCTTAGCTGAGCTCCTAGAATCATTTCTCTACCCTCTTTTCCTTACTCCCAGTGCATATCCTATTCCCGAATGAGGGTGCAAGTGCTGTTTCAATTAGTATTTCTTTACCAGGAAATAACTCCCAAGGCAACACTTCTTATTGCATTGCTTATGTCATATATTTATTTTTTCCCTACTTGTCATTCTAGCTATCTCAAAGAGAAAAAACTATATACAACATGTTCTGCTGCTAAGGAGTTGACACTTGAAAAAGAAAAGGAAAATATAACCTTATATATATAATGGCAATACAAAAAATCTTAATGTGCTTTTATCTCTTGCTTTCTAGAAAACATAACCTTCTCCCTAGCCATCAAAGTCTAAAGGGAAATAGGTGTGTGTGATAAGGAAATATAATGGGAAAGATTTAGTTGGTATTCAGCTTCTGATATTCAAAAATAGAATTACGAATTTGGTACCCAGCTTTGCAAACAAAGCACCTGCCTTGAGGGAAAATGTTCCAAATTCCATCTTTTGTTGTTGTTGTTGTTTAGCATTTGATCCTGGAGGATTTGCATCATGGAATTCTTTTAATACATAAAGAAAATATCCTTGTTTACCATTTAGTGTTTCCTAGGAAGTTGAAGTGCCAAAGATAGAGGATATGATATAGTAGGAATTTCTTCTCTTTTGGTCTAGAGCAGGATTATTAGAAGCTGTGAAGAACAGAAACAGAGAAAAGAGAATCAACCAGAGTGTCTCTTGTCTTAGATTTAGACAGGTGAAGGAAGGCTTAATAAGGTCTGTGGAGAGGGAGGGCAGAAGCTCAGACACAACCCAGCAGTTCTCTGTGGTCAGGTAACAAGAAATCAGAGCTTAGCTAGTAGGACATAGACAAGACCAAGAAGCAGACGGTATTCAGTCTAGAGAGTTTTCCAGATGAGATGTGGTGAGTTGAATTATTGTTCCTAACACGTGTCACTGGCTTCTGTCATAGAAATATATATTTATGCCTTCTAATATTTAAATTTCTGGTGCTTGTAACAAGAGTTGTGGATTATACACCTCCTCTCCATTGATTTTGGTTTGGTCACATGATTTTCTTGGGCCAGTAGACTCTGGGCAGAGGTGACAATGTGCTAGTCTGTGCCATGGTCTTAGGAAGCATCATGGTTCTATTGGCCCCTCTTGCTCATCTGCTACTTGTCATGAAAAGAGCCTCATCTGGGTAGTGACTGTGCTCAAAATAAAAAAAAAAAAAAAACATGAAAAATACTTGAACAGGACCTAGAGCCTAAAGCAGAATCACTCAAGCTAAACCACAGACCTTTATGCAAGAAAAATACATTTGTATTTGCAGGTCACTAAAATGTGGGGGAGGAGTTTTTATGCAACATTATAACAGAAGAAACTTGACCCACATAGAGGTCACCAGAAGGACCTTGCTGTGGGATGGCTGCAGATTCAACTGTTTAAGATTAAATGAAAGTTCTTGCAGCACCAGCATGAGCCTAGATGAAGCCTAAATCATACAGGAATGTTGCCTCTTCTTGAAGAGACTAAGAGGTCAGATTAGGCTGTGTCATCAGGATACTCCCCCCTCCACAGCCAGCTGGGTGAGCAGCACCTCTATAGGCCTAAAGCCTGGGGGAGACGGTGAGCATTTATCTGAGGGCCTGACCTGTCCCTACTTCTGTGTCTCAGACATTTTGGTACACCTGGATTTCATCTTACAAAGGAAAACATGAAGTGGAGAGAAACAGAATTGTTATTCAAGACACTAAACACTCCTTAAATAGACAATTTATATCATTACTTAGTTTAGGCTTTACAAATTAGCCTTTTTATTTCTTGTTCACTTATTTATTTCTTCCTAATAACCCCAATTTTGTGGTTAGGAGGAAGACTAGAGTGGTTCTAGGCTAAGTAAAGATTTTTTTCTCTACATAACCAAGTTATAAATTGAATTAAGACTAGTTAAGATGGTTTGTAAAGGTTTCAAGAGGAAGTAAGTTATAAGTAGAAGTATGAAAGAATGGGAAGAGATAGTTTGATGAAAGATGATTGGGGTGGATCTCAATTTTGTTCCCCTGTATCTGCATATGGTGCACATGTCTATGTGGTTGTTTATGAGGAAGAAAAGTCACTCAAAGCCCAAGAATTTAGTTTTTAAATTCAAGGGGAATCAACATGATAACTTAAATTCCTTTACTGAGGCATTTTTTACTTTTCTGCTTATCTGATAAGAGTGAAGAGCTAAGTAAGAATATGCAAATGGGTGTAATTTTGCTTTAGTTTCTGTATGTTTTTAATAACACCTTTCTAGATAAACTATTCACATGGAGATGAAAAGGCAAAAGAAGAAACAAGCATTGTAACCCTATTAAGTTTCTGAGAAATCACTACCAATGGAAACTTTTGTACTTTAGAGTGTACTATTCTAGCCAAGTAAATCTCTAATAATTTAGGTGTTACTGTTCCAGTTGTTTCTGTTTACTTCAGCTGCACCACAGAAGATATTGATGTGCTTTTGAAATTCATAAAATATGTGGACTGATAAAGAGAAACAGGTATTTAAAAAATTGTATCTTTTGGCATATTTTCTTAAATAGTACCTATTTTGGATTGGGTGGGATTGTGGATGTATTCCATGATTTGGGGACTTATTATTAATATTATTGATCCTTAATCTGTCACATTTTATATTCAAATACCATATGATCTTAATTTATTACAATCTAAAATGTGCAATGGAGTTTTTCTGTTCCTATAAATTGTGAAACCAAAACATAAGGGGCTAAATTCATTTTTTTCAAGACCATTGATGAAGTCCACATTTAAAAAGTCACAACAGAGATTTATTTATTTCTAATAAAAATGATAAAACTTAAAGTATATTCTCTCTTTAAGGCCTTTACCTCTTTACATGCTTTTCATATTTCAGTAAAATATTTCTATTCAGATAATACTAACAACAACCATTTGAACCAGCTTAGAAATATTGAATACAAATGATTCCTCTATGGGAAGATGCCTCAGAGTTTCAGAGATTCTAGATTCTGTGCATAGATTTTTAGTAAAACATTTTCACTATTGTGTGTGAAACACATCATTGATAAAAATCATTACCATTACATATATTCATTGATGTTACTGCATTACCACATACGATACTGCGGTGATTTACAAAACTATCCTTGCAGCTAAGATCTGAGAGGTAATGTGGCTTATTCTTAGTTCTTCAATAAACATTTAAATCATGAGTCTTGAAAATATCAGCATATTTTCTAACCCTGATCACAACAAATAGAACTTCTTACCCAGACATCATTTTATTATTTAGAATTATATTTTACAAAGAATTATGTAATAATTTATTGGAATAGAAAGCCTTTCTGTCCCTTGCTTTTGTAAAAATATTCTATTTAGCTATTTCCTTGAAAATAACATATATAAGATATACCTTTTAAAATATAAAATCACCACTCCAAAGCAGTAGCATTCAAATAAGGCTAATACTATAAACTTCATGTAGCTCTTTCTGAATTTAGTTTGCCTTGGAAATACATGTGTAATGTAATTCTCTGGGATCATTTCCGGATTTATTATATCAGCACAGTATTGTAAAACTCTCAATTCCTCTTAAAAGAATTGCTCTCCAGTACGGGGATGTGTGTATGGAAACAGATGATTGAACCTGGTGTAACCCCCCCCCCAAAAAAAAAAAAAAAAAAGAATTGCTCTCCAGGTTCTCTGGTCAGCATGGATCTATTCATTTTCGTCCAAAAGCGACACTATGGTAGTTTCATTTCTTGGGCTTTGGTTTCCACGTGAAGAAAGAGAGTACCCCTGTCTGCAAAAGCTCAATTAAATACCCCTCTGAGGGAACACTGCTACAAGTGCTAAGTGTGAGCAATGCTCATGTTTTGATGTTAATTTTTTTCAATATATTATTAGATTATTTTCAAAATATTTACCATATACTGGCATCATTAACTTGATACCAAGTCAAAGTAAATAATGGAGAATTTTTAAAAATCATTTTAGATTTTGCCAGTTTTTAACAGAGTTAAGTAAAGTTCCTTTTTGTTGACCTATGAAAGGCTGATACAAGTTGGCTACTGCAAAGTAACTTCATCATTTATGCCACTACTAGTTAAATATTCAAACAAGTTTGTGTTGTCTTATGATTTCAGTACTCTTAGCTAAAGTAAAAAATTACCGTGTGGGAACTGAAATGTTAAAACAACAACAATAAGCCATGTAACTTTTAAGTAGATCCATATATCACCTACTAAGATTAATGTCAAAACTTTAATATGTTTATTTTATAGTCAAGCTCTAGATTTTAACATAATAACTTTAGTTTTCTTTGAACTTGTAAATCACACTCATTTTCAGTAGTATAATTCTTTAGGTCCATTTCCATAATAGAATGTTTCAGTCTTCGGAGTTTCCCAGAAGTAAATACCTTTCAACTCTTTTAGAAATAATGTGCAAAGGCAAGTAAATGCATGTGAAAACATACATTCACTCACAGGTAGCAAAGGAAACTTCTGAAATGCTGTCAAATGTCATAGGTTTGTTTAGGAAAGAACATGTGGGAGTCACTGTGAGTGGCTTGATATCTAGATGCCATTCCTCTAACTATTCTTTGGTCTGTGTGAACTATCATTTCTTCACATATTTCCTTTATGTGTTACCATGGAGAATTTTAAATGCCATTTTTGTATCATGTCTTTCATACAGCTTAAGCGTTTCAAAAGCTGTATTCATGTCCACATCTTTGAAATGTCCCTTTATTATGCTTTCTGATAGAGGCATTTTCTTTCTTGCACATATCTAAATGATTTTAGGAAGTTTAACTGCCTTAAGATTTAGTGTTTGTGTGTGTGTGTATGCACATGTGTGTGAGCACGTGTATAAATACACAGGCAGGTCTTCCTGTGAAATATAGTATTGAGTGGGTGAGAGCTGTTTAGAAATCTCATACATAGATTACTGGTCAGATTATAGAGATATTTGAAGCAGAAAAGACGTTAGCTCAGCATAATGAATATGTCTGCCAGCCATTTTTATAATGACTTGCTGCAGTTTTTATTGTCTGACAAACCGTATGCTGTGCTGTACTGTGAGCTTTCTTGTTCGACATAATAAAAAATGATGCAGTGTATCCCTAGAAGTCTGCTGGGTGAAAAGGAAGGCAGCAGAGTACTGCTTCTGCCAATAGTTTGGTTGCATATTCTCTCGAAATTATTCTGCAGGTGATAAATACACAAAATCCTTTATAATGCATTGTTCATGATCTGTAGTAGAAACATTATTCAGATATAGGGCTTTTAAATCCATTCATTCACCTAAAATTTCTTTACACATATTAAATAAGCCACCAGGTGTATCTGAACCTTTTGAAATGAAAATATTTACCTATACTTAGCCACGAAATAACTTACTTTTGGTTTGTTAATTTCTTGCTATATTTCATGTGACATAGTTTTTCTCTGATGAGCAATTTTTTTGAAAAAGCTATTTCAAAAGATAAAAGGTTCCAGTTACTTCATAGTTAAGTACATCAATATTGCATTAAAGATTTAGATTTAATACGAGTGATCGTTTTCCATTGAATGTTTCCATACATATGAAAAGATCTATGTTTGGTTTTAATAAAAGTGTATGAATATGAGGTCTATGAAGTACACTGGGCGGGAGTCTTATACAATAGAACGGCATGGTATGTACATTCACGTTGGTGATAAATGCTTCATTCCTTCTTTAGAGGATTATTAAAAGCGTTCTCTGGAGGAATAAAATGGTGGAAGTCACACATTTAATAGCTCAGGTACAAAGAGTCAGATTGTGCCAGTTGGCAAAAGTTAGCAGGAAGCTGTCACAATAAATGGCAGCAGCTGCTCATAGTTCTAAAGAGTATGTCCCAGTCAGAACTGAAAACTGATGGCATCTACATTAATACTACCTTAATGGCCCATCTGCTGCTCCATAGGGTCCCTAGCTGCTGTATGGAGTCATAGGCATTTGACAGGCAGTCTCTGTATGCCAGACGCACATGGTGCCAAATGTTTTAGGCTGCTTCATCTCGTTCTGATCTGTCAAATTCTCCCTACTCATTTATCAGGCAAGGAGTTGTGAGGGTTTTTCTTTTCTACACATCATTGGCTTTCAGCGTTGGGGCAGCTAAGAATTTGGAAGGCAAACTATTTTGGTTATTTTTTTTTTTTTCCCTAATTGACAATGCAAGGCAAAGTTGTCTGATACACTGTACTGTATTGGGTAGGTTAACAAAGCACTGTGACAAGCAAGCTCTGTGGAGAAATCAGTCGAGAGCAGTTTAAAATGCAGTGCTGCATAAATATGTTTCTGTGATTGTATTGGAGGAAAATGATATGTATTTCAATAGAGCATTATTAACTGGGCAAATATTGTGAGAGCCTACTCTTAGGTTGTTGAGATAGGAAAATGCTAATACCCCATCGGAACACGGTTAAAAATACCTTGATAGGAAATGGAAATTTCACATTTAAGAACATCTCTTAAACTTCTGTTTCCAAAGTGGAACAAGTCTTACACAGTAAGAGTCAAACACAGATAGAAACCAGTGTGTGTTTTGTAGCAGTTGATTATACTGTGCAGAAATAATATTGTTCACTGTTGAGAATAAGCTATTATTTATTTTGAATGTACTGAAGGGTCAGGGCAGTGCAATTCAAATATGATCCAGTAAATAACTAATGGAAAATATGTGATCAGATTTATAATACATTTTATATTAAAAATTGGAAAACTTTATTTTTGATAAAGATCTCTAGACAGTGGGATCAGACTTTGCTTGAGTTAAAAGATGATTGACTTTCTCATTTGAGGGACGAATCCTAAAATGGCCGGCAAATCCATACATTTTAGATCTACCCCCTTGCTGATGAAGGCAGCTGACAGATAAACCCCGTTTCCCCTGGGGGTCTCCCTAGCTTGCCTGTTACCTTACATGTTTCTAAAACATAATTGTTCTATATTCGCAAGAGTTTTTCAGTCAATGCGATGGACTATATGGCCTATATGTTTTTCTTGGTGGTTATTCTCTCTCTCTCTTTGTTGTCAATTTCTAGAGTTACCAGGTTTTTTGGTTTTATTTATTTTAAGAATTGGTGATAAATAGTAAAAATTATACACAAAAATAACCCCATTAAATGGGTGTAAATTAGCCAGATGTATCACATGCTGTGGTGCTCAAACAAGAAAGTGTAGGTGGAACAGAATCAGTTTATTCCAAGTTCCAGCAGGTTTCTCGATCACAATTACAACAATAATGTTACCAATAATTTAAAATCAACTGTTGAGAGATGTTGCTGTGTTTCCTTAGAGACCTAGTTAATTTGCCTTGAAGAATAGATCATGTGTAAGTAATGGAGTTTAATCCAAGTGTGTGTGTGTGTGTGTGTGTGTGTGTTTGCGTGCACATGTGTTGTAAAGGAATGGAGACTGTTTTTGGTAGGTTCATACATTTAATTATTGTTAATATTTTGTTAATTTCTGTGAGTTATCTGCTCTTTCAATAGACATTTTAAAAAACTATAACAGTCAACAGACATGCTTAAGGTTTATTAAATTATTTCTACTTTCAAATAGATCCAATATTATAGTGACTGTTTCCCAATCTGCCAGTAGAATTAAAAATTCAATTACATATCAAAACCAATTTGTAATTTGTGTTATTTATTATTATGACAGCACATCTCAGGCATATTGTCTGGGCAGCTACATAGCCTGGAAACTTTTGATGAAAAGGGTCAGAAACAGCCCTGTTTTTCTTCTTACATGCTCATACATCACTGATTTTCTTTTGCATTTGGGAAGCTTCTAGGATTAAAAAATGTAAAATTTGGTATTTAGAATATGTTAGAGCTGGTGTTAGAAGCAGAATGTACTGCGTTTAATCTTTACAGTGCTGTGACAAAAGCTTCCCTCCTTATTATCATAAACAGAAACTGAGGATCTGGGGTAGTAAATTATTTACCCAGGGTCACAAATGAGATTGAACTGAATTGGAACCAAGTTTATGAGAAGTTAAGGTCATACTATGTCATTGTTTATAATTATGTCTCGAAAAAGATAAAATATCAGACATGCTTGGGATATCATAAAGGAAGCAGGACTGAAAGAAGAAATGTGGGCCTTCAGAAAGTGCTCACTGTAAAAGGAGTTTGACAAGGCGCGCCCGGGGTCAAGGCCTATACCTTACAGAGGTGTGTGAGCTCTTTGGGGACAGCAGAGTACATCATGACCCAACCACCTCTTTGACCTCTGAGGGCTCTTGGGAGCCACATTTGTCTGTGGATTAGAAGGGGAACAAGTCTTTGGGCTCTAGGCTGCTTTGCTGTTGGATAGCCCTTGATGAAATGTAATACAGAAAGACAGAGTACTGCTTCTCACTCTGAGGTGGTACTGATGATGAATTTCTAGTGCAAAGAACATCCATTTGGCTTCAGCAATTGCTTGTGAACCACCACTGAGGTATCTGGCCCAGAGAAATACCCCTCAGTTCTAGCTTCTCTCACTGGAGACAGCAGTATCCAAAGAACAGCTTGATTTGTGGAGGCCAGTTAGCAGACAAAGAAATTGGAAAAACTGGAGAGGAAAAACTCAGAAGAGAGACGTCTACCTGCAAGTCAAATAAATGAGGATACTACAGATATTTGGGGTATTAATGTGAATTGCCTCTGTTGGTACACAAAAGCGTATGAAGTCTGAGGCTGTAGGAGTCCTATTTTTTGGTTTCCATTGTTAGAATTCACCTTTCTACAGATGCTTTAGTACAGCTTCAGTAGGCTAGAGATATGGAAGGTAGACATCTTGTTTCCACATGGTAATAGCTAGCATGGAGGAAGGAATCCAAAGGAGTGGGTCATCTTTATTGCTGTTATTTGGAGTGGAATTTTTTTTTACAGAATTTTATCTAAGGCTTTGAGTATATGCATTATTTTCCCAAAAAAATAAATAAAAAGAGGGGGAAAAAAAAAAAAAGAAAGAAAGAACAAGGGGAAAAAACCCCCAGGGAATCTAAGGACAGAAAAAAAAAATTGTTCTCTCAGTTGTTTATAGCTCTAATGCGACCATTTCCTACAGAGGTTTCAATACAACATTTCCCAATTAGACATTTGTCTCTCTTTTTTTTCTTTTCTTTTTAATTCCTCAAAAAGCTATATCCACTTAAGACAATTTTTACAGATCTTTTGTAGCATTTTTTTCTTTGTGGTGTCCATGAGCTCATATCACATACATGATACAACACATTCTCATAGAGAATAATAAAGAAGGTGATAGCAAAATACTGGCTCACCATTCACAGTTGGATAAGTTGACAAGATCCCATTCTGACAGGTTCTGCTGAGTTAAAGAATTCTCTGGAGAGTTTTGAATTTTTCTTAAAACACAACCCCGAAACTAAAAGAATAAATGTGTAAGAGAAGTAACAGAGTTGGCCTTAACAAGAAAACTACCTTGAAAGAAAGTGCCTTCAGATTTATTTTTGAAGGAAACTGTTGTTACAAATAGAATTGTAGTGGAGGCTAAGTTGTTCTCATGTGCTCTTCTAGTACTTCTAATGGGATCCTGCCCGCCATTCGCTCCTGTAAATCCAGTTTCCTCATTCAAACTGAGATCGCCTAGAGCCCATCTGGCAGAATATATCTTGTAAACATGGCTAAATTTTGCAAGTCTCTGTTGGTTTAGGGGTGTGTGTGTGTGTGTGTGTGTGCGCGCGCGTGCATATTTCTTTATATTAATAATTATAGGTTATATAAGTTTTAATCAGATAAACTCCTTATTGTGTATCTAACCAATACATTATCTCTTTTAGGTAGTCTACTGCTATAATAGTTAAAACCAATTTAACTTTTATAAATATCAGTCAATAAATATGTAATTGACACAGGAATTTTGAGCATGAGGTAGACTCTTAATGGCAAATTGATCTTAACCTCTCTAACAGATGTTCTTGTTAACTGAGCCCTGATTTGTCTTTGTAGTGTCTTTGTCTTTCAGAGGATCCTGGTACCTCCCCAGTTACAGTGGGTGAATCTTGGTATGTCTAAACTGCTAAAAGTGACCTCATTCTTCTTATGAAGCTATTGATTGAGAGATTGGAGCTTGACATAGTTCTAATCTGTGAAGGTTTTGGTTAATATAGCAAGCATGGTTTAGCAGAAAGTTGGAAATAACTTGTGTTATTGAGCTATTAAAAAAAACAAAGCTGAAAAAAACCACTTAAAGAATTTTATGTGAGATAATAAATCACTTACTATTATGCAATTTAGAATTGAGTGCTCAGTTGCTATTAATCAACTCAAATTATTCTAGCTGATGTATTCCTTTTACATAAGAGTTTACAACAAAACATACTGTAGTAAGTTGGTTTGACTAGCCTTGGAGAAGGATTTATGTAAATGGTGAAAGTGAGGAAAGCAGGTTGGAATTGGACTACAAGGGTCTTAAATTCCAGTTTTAAGCATCCGACTTGCATCGTGTAGACAGTGGGAAAGTAGTGTCTCAGCGACATTAATCTTGCTCTTGTGGCAGTGCATATAGTCTATTGGAGAAAAAAGAGACTAAAAGTAGGGAAATAGGAGTCCAAGTATGAAGCAGTGAGGAATAGATTGGTAGTAATGATGAAAACGAAGGGTTTGGGTGAGAGACGCTTGAAAAACAATTGTTGGACTTAGTGACTGATTAAATACAGGGGTAGAAAACATGGGTGAGACAATGGTTGCTCTGAGCTCTTGAGCCTGAGTAAATGAAAGAATGAACCCATTCATTGAAAACAGGTCCATCAGGAAGTGAAGTTAGTTTTGAAAGATAGAAATCAAGTTGAGTTTAAGATAATAGTAGAGTGTTCAATGGAAAATATCTACTATGCTGCTGGAAATTCAGAACCATCCTTTGAGATGAGAGTTTCAGACTGATTTGAGCTGTATTTTTGGAAACAAAAACAACTATTTAATGCATAAAACATCCCTTTTCTTCTACATGTAGTGTAGGTCTCAGTAGGAACTCACATTTGGCTAGTAGTAATAGACATCTGAAACTCCTACACCTTAAATTTTAGTTCCCATTTATTACATAGTAGCTAATTTGTTCTTAAGCAGGTGATAATAGAGATTGAACTCTTAAAATAGAGACTGATTATTATGTCATTAGAATGTGACTTTTTAAAAAAAACTCCTTGAGACTCTAGACATGAAGAAAAATATATTGGAGACAAAGGTTTTGGAGTGTGTGTGTGTGTGTGTGTGTGTGTGTAAAATCATTGTGACCCAGCCATGTGAGAACAAAAACCATCCATTTTTATTAACTCTGCTAAATTGAATAACTGTTTTTTGATGGGAAAAAAAAAAAAGAATTTTTTGTTGTTGTTGCTGCTCTACTTGGTGATATCCGTTGTAATAAGGGATGATACAGGCAACAACAACAACAACGAACAAAACAGATAACACATTTTTCTGCAAGGAGAAGCCATAGTAGATGAATCTGAAATAATGCCTGGAAAAATGAGGTGGTAAAATTTCTGGTTAGGGCATTCATTTTTTAAAGGGATCTAAGAAAAACACTAAAAAAGGTGTCAATATAGCTCTATGATAACACAGAAAGGATCTCTGAGGAGAGATTGGACAGCCTGTGACTTGGTTCAATTGCTAGCACGTTGTATAAACTCAACATTTGTTGACCGATTCAGGGTATTGAGTATATCTCTGTGGTGTAAAGAGTATTGGGGAGCAGAATTCAACATGCGACTGCTAGAATTGGGTTCATGCTTGTCTAGCTAAGGACCCTAAGCAAGTTCTCTATCATGCCAAGTTCCCCCATCTGCTCAACGAGAATAGCACATTCTCTAATTTATAGAATTGTGGGCAATGTTTTAAAATGTTTTGTATGTTTTGAAAAACATAAAATTTTATAAATACATAGGGAATTAAGATCGTTTTATTTGATTGGGTAAAATAATTTTTGACTATTTTCAACATAAAAGTGAATGTAGCTAATTGAAGAATCACACAACTAGGAAAAAGGAGGCCTGCTATTTAGGAAAGAATGCAAGCAAAAAAGGAAATTATTTTGGATTTTAGTTTTAAATATTTGCTCTATTCATCATTTTATTTTACTCCTTCAGGGACTCAGGTGACAAGAATATTATTCCTCCTTCACTGGTCTTTCAATTCTACTTCCTTTCTAAGCCTTTTTACTTCTTTCATTTTATGATTTTTATTTTCTTGGTTGCTTTCCTGCTTGTTTTCAGTGCCCTATTCAATTTCTTTTTGAGTCTATTCTCCTTTGGGTACTTTGTGATTTATTCTTTATTTCTGAATTAATTTTGTTTTTTATTTTTCTGTTTCTTTCCTGAGTTCAATCAACTTTTTTTTTTTTAATCATTTCTCACTATTCAGGTTTGTTTCTGTTTATTTTATTTGAATTTCTAATTCAAGTTGTTTTTTTCATATCCTTGAAGGCTGGATTGAGCATATTTTAATCATATTTGGAATGTTGATTTTTTTCATTTTCTTTTGCTTCCTGGTTATTGTGCAGGAGGGATGATTTTATTCAGTTAGCCTTTGTGACATTTTGTTTCCTGATATTTTACAATAGCTTAATATGTACTTATTGAGCTCCCTGTTTTTCCCTTTTAAGGTATTAGGGTGTTTTAAAAGATTCCTAGCTTAATGTCATCCTTATTGATTCGTAGAGCACGGTCCAGGTACTTTGTCTGTCTTTTTGTGGGGTTTTTGTTTGTTTGTTCATTTGTTCATTTTTTGCATTGGTGTGGTGAAACAGAGGTTATAAGTCTTCTGGTTTATGGTTCTCTTTGATATGATATAGCCTAGATTTCCCCCGTGTATACATCAACATCTAGGACTTTGCGGCAAGCAAAGCAAGACCTAGAAAAACTTTCCTAAATGACTGACTTCCTTCCCCTTTGGTTGTGTGATACTTCAGTTGGCTGCATTCACTTTTATGAGGGAAATAGGCAAAAATTATTTTACTCTAGGCTATATGTAAATATACATATATATATATTTTTTCCCTTTTCCCTTCACCACCCAATTGCCAAAGAGTGATTTTCCCATTCTTATTTGTTCTAATTTCTTCTCCAGAAGCTATACATTTTGAAAAGTGCACCTTCTGGATTGAACCTGTTCTCTTAAATCACACCTGGACACTTTTTAGTATTTTTTATATTTAGGGTGAACTTAGTATTCCTGATACTTGTTTTGACGCCTGCCCCCCGGCCAAGGCCCCATTATTAGTTCCCTCTTTTTTCCTCCTTGGAGTTTTTCTGGGTCTGCCTTTGCTTGCCTCAGAGTTCTGTAACAGGGCAGCAGGGCAGGAGTGGAGTGGGAGCAGGAGAGGTGGTATGCAGGGATGTGGTGATTTTTCTTTTTTGCTTATAGTTATTTTGATGTTTTAGTATTCTCTATCTGCAACTGATGTTGAAGACAGTTTATTTAGAATTTAATTTTATCTTCTTGTTCATGTTTGGACAGTAATGGAAGGGTAGGGAGCTATGCAGCTGCCACTGTCCTTAGCCTTGTAGAAGCACTGCAATTTCATGTATAACTGTTATGAACGTCTGTGTACAAATCCTTCTGTGCATGTATATTTTCATTTCTCTCAGATAAATATCTAGGAATGCAATTGCTGGATCATAGGATAGATATGCATTTCACTTTTTGAGAAACTGTCTGAGAGTTCTCTAAAGTGTTTGTACCAGTTGGCAATCCCACTTGCAATAGAGAGAGCTGTATATTCTTCAAAATATGCCGTGTTTTGTCTTCCATTGTTGCTGTTGAGAAGTTAGCTGTCAACTTTATTGCTTTTCTTTATATTGGATCTTTCTTTTGTCTCTGGTTATATTTAATATCTTCTTTTTGTCTTTGATGTTCTGTAATTTAACCATGATACAGATATAATTATTTTTATTTATAGTGCTTAAAATTCATTTGACTTTCTTGGTCTCGGGTTTAGTACTTTCCCATAAGCCTGAAAAATTCTTTGCCATCATCTCTGATAATTACCTCATCTCTTTATCATATTCTTCTAAAATTCAAGTTCTAGTACATTAGAGCATTTTAAACTATCTTTAAAAGATTCCATTCATTGGTTTGTTTGAATGTTTCTTTTACATAAGTTCTTTGGTTCTCTGTTTCAATTCAGTGATTCTCACTTCACCAATGGACATTATGCTCTTAAATATGTCCAATTAGTTTTACATTTTAATTATAGTGTACATTTTAAGAGTTATATTTTGCTCTTTTCCAGTATGATTGGATACCCTTTATGGACTTTTCTTCCTTGCTTGAGTTTTTGAGCTGTCTTTTATTTGTTTTTTCATATTAATCATACTTATTTTATATTTGATTGATGATAACTTTAATACCTAAAATCTTTAAGAATGATTTTAATATCTGGTTCTGGTTCCTTGCTGGATTCAATTCTATCTACCCTCTTGAAAAAATGATCCAGTGATGTCTGGGTAGTGGCTCTTTTTTTCTTGTCATAGATGATACAGTCGCACTGGATTGCATTCTGAATGGCTGCTGCAAACTTCCTGTACCATTCTACATTCTGGTCCTGTGCCTCAAAAACTAACGGTGCTTCCTCAAATAAAGAAAATCGCCTTGCCATTTCCTGCATTGTGAATCTCTTTGGTCCTTCAGTTACTTCTCCTTCCTCTTGTCTCTCTTAGTCCTTCCTCTGTGCCTCCAATTCCATCTTTTCATCTCGCTCCACTATCTCAATTATTTTCACTCTTGTTTCCATCATTATCACTTGGCTCTTCTTAACAGTATCAGCTATATCACTGCTGCTTTTATGCTTGCTTCTGGACATCCTGGGCTTGAAATAAAGATACTGTACTACTGTACTCAGTACAGTACTGTATAGTATAGTAAAGTACAGAGAATCACAACTACTTGAAGAGGATGCATGCACATGACAATGTAGCCAGACACGTGAACTAACTTACATGATTGGACATGTGAACACATGTTTGCGTCTTTGAAAGTTCGCAAATTGAAAGTTCATATAACTTACTATATAGAGAGGGAACACGGGCAGAAAGAGAGAGCTTTCTAGGTAGATATTAAAGTAACACGTTTAAAAACTGTAAGCTATTTTTTTTTTGGGGGGGGTACACCAGGTTCAATCAACTGTTTTTATACACATATCCCTGTATTCCCTCCCTTCCTTGACGCCCCCCCCTCGAGTCACCCCCCCACCCTCCCTGCCCCAGTCCTCTAAGGCATCTTCCATCCTTGAGTTGGACTCCCTTTGTTATACAACAACTTCCCACTGACTCTTTTACAGTTGGTAGTATATATATGTCTGTGCTACTCTCTCACTTCTTCTCAGTTTCCCCTTCACCCCCCGCCCCCTCCCATAGCTCGAGTTCTCCAGTCCATTCTCTGTATCTGCTTCCTTGTTCTTGTCACTGAGTTCATCAGTACCATTTTTAGATTCCGTATATGTGAGTTAGCATACAATATTTGTCCTTCTCTTTCTGACTTACTTCACTCTGTATGACAGATTGTAGGTCTATCCACCTCATTACATATAGCTCCATCTCATCCCTTTTTATAGCTGAGTAATATTCCATTGTATATATATGCCACATCTTCTGTATCCATTCATTTGTTGATGGGCATTTCGGTTGCTTCCATGTCCTGGCTATTGTAAAGAGTGCTGCAATAAACATTATGGTACAAGTTTCTTTTGGGATTATGGTTTTCTTTGGGTATATGCCCAGGAGTGGGATTACTGGATCATATGGTAGTTCTATTTGTAGTTTTTTTAGGAACCTCCAAATTGTTTTCCATAGTGGCTGTACCAACTTACAGTCCAACCAACAGTGCAGGAGAGTTCCCTTTTCTCCACACCCTCTCCAACATTTGTTGTTTCCAGACTTTGTGATGATGGCCATTCTGATTGGTGTGAGGTGATACCTCATTGTGGCTTTGACTTGCATTTCTCTGATGATGAGTGATGTTGAGCATCTTTTCATGTGTTTGTTGGCCATCTGTATGTCTTCTTTGGAGAAATGTCTATTTAGGTCTTCTGCCCATTTGTGGATTGGGTTATTTGCTTTTTTGGTATGAAGCTGCATGAGCTGCTTGTATATTTTGGAGGTTAATCCTTTGTCCGTTGTTTCATAGGCAATTATTTTTTCCCATTCTGAGGGTTGCCTTTTAGTCTTGTTTATGGTTTCTTTTGCTGTGCAAAAGCTTTTAAGTTTCATGAAGTCCCATTTGTTTATTCTTGATTTTATTTCCATGATTCTAGGAGGTGGGTCAAAAAGGATGTTGCTTTGATGTATGTCAAAGAGTGTTCTGCCTATGTTTTCCTCTAAGAGTTTTATAGTGTCTGGCCTTACATGTAGGTCTTTAATCCATTTGGAGTTTATTTTTGTGTGTGGTGTTAGGAAGTGTTCTAATTTCATTCTTTGACATGTTGCTGTCCAATGTTCCCAGCACCACTTATTGAAGAGGCTGTCTTTTATCCATTGTATACTCGTGCCTCCTTTGTCAAAGATAAGGTGCCCATATGTGTTTGGGCTTACTTCTGAGTTCTCTATTCTATTCCGTTGATCATCCTTTCTATTTTTGTGCCAGGACCATACTGTCTTGATCACTATGGCCTTGTAGTATAGTTTGAAGTCAGGAAACCTCATTCCACCACCTCCATTTTTCCTTCTCAAGATTGCTTTGGCTATTCGGGGTCATTTGCATTTCCATACAAATCGTAAGATTTCTTGCTCTAGTTCTGTGAAGAATGCCATTGGTAATTTGATCGGGATTGCATTGAATCTGTAAATTGCTTTGGGTAGTACAGTCATTTTCACAATGTTGATTCTTCCAATCCAGGAACATGGTATGTCCCTCCATCTGTTTGTGTCGTCTTTGATTTCTTTTAGCAATGTCTTAAAGTTTTCTGCATACAGATCTTTTGCCTCCTTAGGCAGGTTTATTCCTAGGTATTTTATTCTTTTGGTTGCAATGGTGAATGGGAGAGTTTCCTTCATTTCTCTTTCTGCTCTTCCGTTGTTAGTGTATAGGAATGCAAGAGATTTCTGTGCATTAATTTTGTATCCTGCTACTTTACTAAACTCATCAATGAGTGCTAGCAGTTTTCTGGTAGAGTCTTTAGGGTTTTCTATATATAATATCATGTCATCTGCAAAGAGGGACAATTTTACTTCTTCTTTTCCAATTTGGATTCCTTTGATTTCTTTTTCTTCTCTGATTGCTGTGGCTAACACTTCCAAAACTATGTTGAATAACAGTGGTGAGAGTGGACACCCTTGTCTTGTTCCTGTTCTTAGAGGGAATTCTTCCAGTTTTTCTCCATTGAGAACAATGTTGGCTTTTGGTTTGTCATATATGGCTTTTATTATGTTGAGGGAATCTCCTTCTATGCCCATTTTCTGGAGAGCTTTTATCATAAATGGATGTTGAACTTTGTCAAAAGCTTTTTCTGCATCTATTGAAATGATCATATGGTTTTTATCCTTCAATTTGTTGATATGATGTATCACGTTGATTGATTTGCGTATATTGAAGAATCCTTGCATCCCAGGGATAAACCCCACTTGATCATGGTGTATGATTTTTTTAATGTGCTGTTGGAGTCTGTTAGCTAGTATTTTGTTGAGGATTTTTGCATCTATATTCATCAGTGATATTGGTCTGTAGTTTTCTTTTTTTGTGACATGTTTGCCTGGTTTTGGTATCAGGGTGATGGTAGCCTCGTAGAATGAGTTTGGGAGTGCTCCGCCTTCTGCAATATTTTGGAAGAGTTTGAGAAGGATAGGTGTTAACTCTTCTCGAAATGTTTGATAGAATTCGCCTGTGAATCCATCTGGTCCTGGGCTTTTGTGTGTTGGGAGATTTTTCTGCCTCAATTTCTGTACTTGTGATTGGTCTGTTCATGGTTTCTATTTCTTCCTGGTTCAGTCTTGGAAGATTGTATTTTTCTAAGAATGTATCCATTTCTTCCAGGTTATCCAATTGATTGGCATATAGTTGCTTGTAGTAGTCTCTCATGATGTTTTGTATTTCTGAGGTGTCCGTTGTGACTTCTCCTTTTTCATTTCTAATTCTGTTGATTTGCATCTTCTCCCTTTTTTTCTTGATGAGTCTGGCTAATGGTTTATCAATTTTGTTAATCTTCTCAAAGAACCAGCTTTTAGTTTCATTTATTTTTCTTATGGTTTCTTTCCTTTCTTTTTCATTTATTTCTGCTCTGATCTTTATGATTTCCTTCCTTCTGCTCACTTTGGGGTTTCTTTGTTCTTCTTTCTCTAGTTGTTTGAGGTGTAAGGTTAGGTTGTTTATTCAATCATTTTCTTGTTTCTTAAGGTAGGACTGTATTGCTATAAACTTCCCTCTTAGAACTGCTTTTGCTGCGTCCCATAGGTTTTGGGTTGTTGTGTTTTCGTTGTCATTTGTTTCTAGATATTTTTTGATTTCCTCTTTGATTTCTGTAGTGATTCCTTGGTTGTTTAGGAGTGAATTGTTTAGCCTCCATGTGTTTGTATTTTTTGCAGTTTTTTTCCTGTAATTGATATCTAGTCTCATGGCGTTGTGGTCTGAGAAGATGCTTGATATGATTTCAATTTTCTTGAATTTGCTGAGGTTTGATTTGTGACCCAAGATGTGATCTATCCTGGAAAATGTTCCGTGTGCACTTGAGAAGAAAGTGTAGTCTGTCGTTTTTGGATGGAATGTACTATAAATATCAATGAAGTCAAGATGGTCTAATGTGTCATTTAAAGCTTGTGTGTCTTTATTGATTTTCTGTTTGGATGATCTGTCCATTGATGTAAGTGGGGTGTTCAAGTCTCCCACTATAATTGTGTTCCTGTCGATGTCCCCTTTTATAGCTGTTAGCATTTGCCTTATGTATTGAGGTGCTCCTATATTGGGGGCATAGATATTTACCATTGTGATATGTTCTTCTTGAATGGATCCCTTGATCATTATGTAGTGTCCTTCCTTGTCTCTTTTAATAGTCTTTACTTTCAAGTCTAATTTGTCTGATATGAGTATTGCTACTCCAGCTTTCTTTTGACTTCCATTTGCATGGAATATCTTTTTCCATCCCTTCACTTTCAGTCTATATGTATCCCTTGGTCTGAAGTGGGTTTCTTGTAGGCAGCATATAGAAGGGTCTTGTTTTTGTATCCATTCAGCCAGTCTGTGTCTTTTGGTTGGAGCATTTAATCCATTGACATTTAAAGTGATTATTGACATGTGTGTTCCAATTACCATTTTCTTAATTGTTTTGGGTTTGTATTTGTAGGTGTTTTCCTTTTCTTGTGTTTCCTACTTAGAGAAGTTCCTTTAGTACTTGTTGTAAGGCTGGTTTGGTGGTGCTGAATTCTCTTAACTTTTGCTTGTCTGGAAAGCTTTTGATTTCTCCCTCAAATCTGAATGAGATTCTTGCTGGGTAGAGTATTCTTGGCTGTAGGTTTCTCTCTTTCAGGACTTTCAGGATATCCTGCCATTCCCTTCTGGCCTGCAGAGTTTCTGTAGAAAGGTCAGCTGTTATCCTGATGGGTTTTCCCTTATATGTTGTTTGTTGCTTTTCTCTTGCTGCTTTTAATAGTTTTTCTTTGTGTTTAATTGTCGTTAGTTTGATTAATATGTGTCTTGGTGTATTTCTCCTTGGGTTTATTCTGTATGGGACTCTCTGTGCTTCTTGGACTTGGTTCATTATTTCCTTTCCCATGTTGGGGAAGTTTTCCACTAGAACCTCTTCAAATATTTTCTCAGACCCTTTCTTGTTTTCTTCTTCTTCTGGGATGCCTATAATTCGAATGTTGGTACATTTAAGGTTATCACTGAGGTCTCTGAGGCTGTCTTCTAGCCTTTTTATTTTTTTTTCTTTTTCCTGTTCTGTGGCATTTATTTCTCCCATTCTATCTTCCAACTCACTTATTCGTTCTTCTGCCTCAGTCATTCTGCTGGTTAGAGCATCTAGAGTATTTTTAATTTCAGTTATTTTGTTATCCATTGCTGTTTGTTTTTCTGAGTTCTCATGAACTGTTTCTTGTACTTTCTCTATTTTGTTATCGAGATTTTGTATCATTTTTACTATCATTACTCTAAATTCTTTTTCAGGCATTTTTCCTATTTCCTCCTCATTTATTTGGTCTTGTGGGTTTTTTTCCTGCTCCTTTGCCTGCATGGTGTTTCTTTGTTTCCTCATGGTTGTCCAAACTTTTGTGGTTGCTTGTCCTGGTGATAGAGGTGTTTATAGAAGACTGTCCAAGCCTCAGACTAATGTCCAAGTATTGGATTAAACGAATATTCAGTCCTGAACCAGCTCTCCGGTTCCCACGCTCCCGCTCCTGGACCCTCCATTCAGCCCCGGATCGATGTCTGGGTCCGGGAACGCTGAGCTGCACTGCGGACCCTCCGTACGTTTCTCACTCCCTCCCGTCTGCCACAGCTCCACCGCTTCACCCTCTTTGAGCCTTCATAGATGCCTCCCTACCGGCTATGTCTGGCTCCCCGCAGCCCTTTCTGGTGTCCGAGGCCGTCTGCTGGTGTTCAGCTGGTTCTCTGTGGGAATGACTGCGTCCTTCCGTGCATTCCCCATGCATCTGTGGAGAGGGATGCACTCCACGTCTCTCTACTTCGCCGCCATCTTTTCTCTCCCGAACTGTAAGCTATTTAAGGGGTTAATTTCTTTAGCAATTGAAAAAAATAAAGGCAACAATATTTTAAAAACTGAAGATGCGTTGATTCCAGAAACCAGTAAAGTTGATATCTTACTGTAGTAAAGGAATCAGCAAGGTAAAAAAATAATTAGCTTTGTTAAACCAGAACCATTTTGTATATTAAATTTAACTTTATTTTTAAGAGGCTTAAATTTTAATTGTAATTATTTTTTTATTTTGATTTGAGTGGGCCTAGTTCCAATGTTTAAATAAAGTCAAACTCAACTGGTGCATACCTATTATAAAATAAAACAAAAATTTGGACATATATTGAAAGCTATATGGTGTTAATTTCAGATTTTAGACAATGTCATCATCTCTAGTCCGTTGGCAATAGAACATACATATATAAGCCTTTCTTCTGAATATTGGAAGTACTTCTTAAGTCTTTATTTTCCTGTAAGTTAAAATGCAACCTAAAAACATTTTAACTTTTTAAAAGTGCTCAGTTTTAATATTCTGGGACTAAGTGGTAAGAGCCAGGAATTGGAGTCATTTTCATATATAATTCATAAATAGATACATACTTTTGTATTCTTGGTTTATTGAAATTTCCCCTCCTGTTGAGAGCCATCCCCCCCTGCAGTGAGAACCATAAATTGGTTATTTATTTTGGTATCGGTAGGGTCTAGCTCAATGCTTGGCAACTTTTAGGTGCTCAACAATATTACTGAATCAATAGTGTAGGGGGCTTCTGAATTTTTATATCTCTGAATATTTGTAATATACAGATTTGCAAAGTTTTCACATATATGCGTGTCTCCATACTTTATATATGTGTATATCTTTAATTCTGGAAGTCTCTATGGAAATGGTGTATACATGATCTTCATTTTTCTACTGTGAAAAATGAAGCCTTGAGAGATTAAGCAAAATAATTGTTCTAGATTACTATACTAGTGTGGACCAATAGTGACTGTAGCTGAGATTTCCTATGTCAGTTACGTGTGCATGTATGTGGAACATAAGGGAATGAAATCACCTTGTAAGAAAAAAGAATCACAGACTTCAAACTTGCAGTCTCCTATCTATTCCTGCTTAGAAATCTTTGGGCCTTTGACCGGTATCCAGAATACAACATGGCATTTAGAGGTTATCTATTTCACATTGCTACTTCTTAAAAGGAAACCTAGTTCTTTTGGGATTTATTTAGGTTATCTTTCTTTGTCTAACTCTATTCAGAGTTGAAAGCATTGCAGTCAGATTTAGCTATTCTGCCTTTGTTGGCTTGTTCTGATTTTCCTTTTGTCTGAACACATCTATATATTATCCTACATTTATGTAAGTTTTATATTTGAAAGCACTTCAACATCTATTATCTCATTTTATCTTTACAACAACCATCTGTGCTGCATAGAGAGTTACTATTATTACTATTTTCCAGCTGGAGAAAGTGATATAAAGGAAGGTTAAGTGGTTTGTTCAATATCACATAATTATTAGAGGAGCCACAGGACTAAAACCTAGGGGTTTTAATCTTAGCCTATGTAAGGTTTTTCTCTTTAGATCATATTGCAGGCTTTTCATATCCATAGTGTAGTTAATTTATTACATATGCAAGAAATATAAGAAATACTTTATCAATTATTTGATTAATGGCTTTAAATATTTTTAGTTAACAGTAATCATTCAATTTTAACATGTTCTTGTTCATAAAAGTAAGCATGTCACTTTGCTTTAATGTTATTTATTTAACAAATGTCTTGCAATTTTAATAAACACTAGGCATTCTTCTAAGCAATATTTTTTACCATGATGATAAAAATCAATTTTTTAAAGAAAATTAGTGTATTTTCACTTAGCTAACAGGAAATATTATGTGAAAATTTAGTTAAGAAGAAGTAATTTGGACCTCCTCAAGTTTATACTGTATTATTGCTTATGGTGGTTTGGAAATATGCGGGAGTTGAGAAATCCAAATATCATTTTGACATATATGCCAACTTATGTTCTGTGGTCATAAAGCTGTATGTATACAAAGTAATTTTGTAACAGTAGAATAAAATAAATCAATGTTTTATCTTTCATGATAGGAACAAAGTATTAACATAAGTGCAATTTCTAGACTACTAAATATCAACTTTTCCAGGTACCAAATGTTAACAATTTGGATGAATATGTTTCTGAAATCTAATATACAATTTTATTTTTTCTTAATATTTAACTTTAAATGTTTATGATAGCTCAACCTTGTCTTCATGCTTGTATGTGTTTCAGTATACTACAGTGAGGATCTCTAAGGCACTGTGTGCTTGTGGTTCTCCAGGGTTTACTTTCTCTTCTTTTTAGAATATATTGTCTTGTCAGCTTCTAAATACACCTTGCTGAATGTTTGTTTTTAATTTATTTGCTGCATACTGTAACTTAAAAAAAGGTTTGAAAGGTAAACATGTAGGTAGTTTTAGTTTAAAATTATCTTACTTTTCATTAGAGAAAATTATACAATAAAACAACTGAACATAAATGTATGGATAATGTTTAATCTCACTAATAAACAAAAATGCCTACTAAAACAATAAAATCTCAGTTTTTTCTCAGCAAACTGGTAAATTTTTATATTAATGCTCAGATTTTTAAGTGTGAAAAAATGATCATTTTGTATACTGTTGCAATTTAGCAATACGTATTAGTATCTATAAAACAGTATATAACTTTAGCATAGAAATTATATACCTATGTATTTATAATAAAATTTTAGGTAATTTCATGTATATATAAATAGGTATGTATATGCATATATTGTATATTACTTCTTTGTATTATATTTTCTCCCAGAGGCAGAGATAGGGAGATAGTCAGATAGGTAGATTGACAGAGAGAAAGGTATGTGTATTTATACAGGGGAGGTATAATACATTTTTAAATAAAAAAATCAAGTTTTAAGTATTATATGTTTAATAAAACACATATATTTATAAAGCCATTAGAAATCAGCCTGGAATGGTTAATACCAAAATGTCAATAGTGGTTATCACTAGGTGGTGACAATAGGAAGGATTTTCTTTATTTTTCACATAACAGTTTTTTTTTTAAAAATCAGCACATGTTAATTTTATTAAAAATATTCACCTCAATGGCGTAGAAAGTAGGGAGTAAGAGTGTTCAGGCAGTACAATTAAGGGACAATGCTATGTCGGTAGTAGTAGTGACAGCTTATATTCTGTTAGGAATTGACATCATTTTATTGAGTAAGCACATCTGTCTGCCAGACACCATTGTATGTGCCATTTTGTTTAATCCTTACAATGTATTATTTTCCCATTTTACAGATATGGAAGCTGAGACTGAGAGTAACTTACCTAAGGTGCTATTTTGCTTTGTTTTCAACAGTAACAGTGGATATATTATGTTACTTGGAAGAATTCTAATGTTTACAGATTCTAAACCAAAATTCCAATGAAAGGTTGTTTAAGATTGCAAATTGGTTCTCTCTTACTTTGAGAGTTATTCAAATACAATATTATTACAGGGCAATGTATGGCGAGTCCATAAAAATTACTATTTTTTCAATATATCTTATCACATGGCTGTTAATTATAAGCAGTGGTTTAAGTTCTATGTGAGATAAGGATATATAAAATTCAGTCTCTTTCACAAAGGAGCTACAGAAACAAATTTAAAAAAGAATATAGATATAGATATAAAATAGATCATCAACAAGGACCTACTGTACAGCACAGGGAACTCTACTCAATACTCTGTAGTAACCTATATGGGAAAAGAATCTGAAAAAGAAACATGTATATGTGTAACTGAACCACTTTGCTGTACACCTGAAACCAACACATTATAATTCAACTATACTCCAATATAAAATAAAAATTAAAAAAACAAACATCTAAGTAGTAAGTAAATATTATAAGGTAGATAAAGATAAACTGGAAATCTAGAGGAAGGAGGTAATTTGACTAACTGGGAAGCATCAGGAAATGCTGACTAATCAGTTGCATCTTGAGGAGTGGATAAGATTCAGCAATGGAAAGATGGCACCTGCATGGTGCCTGGGCATGTGTGTGTTCCAGACATTCTAGTCCTAGGGGATTAAGCAAGTAAAGCTAGAGATATGAGAAAGTGTTAGACGTGTATTTGAAACTGAAAGTGTTTTTCTTTTAAATTCTATCATTTATTTATTTTTTAAGGTCTTTATTGGAATATAATTGCTTTACACTCTTGTACCAGTTTTTGAGGTCCACCAAAGTGAATCAGCTGTATTTATACATATATCCCCACATCACCTCCCTTCTGCGACTTCCTCCCACCCTCCCTGTCCTGGCCCTCTAAGGCATCACCCATCATCAAGTTGATCTCCCTTTGTTATACAGCAAATTCCCACTAACTATCTGTTTTACAGCTGGTAGTGTATATATGTCTATGCTATTCTCTCACTTCGTCCCAGCTTCCCCTTCACCCCCCATCCCCACAACCCTGTGGGGTTGTCCATTCTCTGCATCCGCATCCTTATTTTTGCACTGTCACTGGGTTCATCAGTACCATTTTTTTTTTTTTTTTTTAGATTCCGTATATATGAGTTAGCATACAGTATTTGTTTCTCTCTTTCTGGCTTACTTCACTCTATATGACAGACTCTAGGTCTATCCACCTAGAGTGGTTCTGTAACTTTAGCATACAAGAATTATGAGAATTGCAAAGGCAGTAGAAAAATATTGGGCTGATAAAGAGAGTGATGGTCACATCCTGGAGAGGCATGATGCCAGACCAAGGGATTAGAATTTTCCTTTATTGTCAACAGGGAGTCACTAAAGCATTTACATAATGACTTGATTAGAGTTGTACTTTTGGAAGATTAGGCTACCGGTAACACATTCACTGGATCATTAGGAAAGAATCTAGAGTTAGGAAAGTGAGCTAGGCAAGTTTTAAAAGGTTCCATGTGTAAAGCTATATCTTTGCCTTTACAGGATCCATAGGGCTGATTATGTGAAACATTGGCATAAAAGGAGAATGTACTATTGAAAGAGATCAAATGCTTTGCTTTGAGAGCATTTTATAGGGAAAGGGCATAAATTAATTAAAAGTTAATGAATTAAACACCATCATTTTGGCATTTGTATTCTTTACTTGGGTTTTTAATATAGAAACCCTTGCAGTTACACACTTGGATATCAAAGTAAAAATCATTACAACCTGAAAATTATTCATAAACAAGCTATCAGTTATGAAATCAGTGTCCACTGAGACATTTACCCCAGCAGTTAACCCTAGTGTCCACCTCAATATTTTCATAGTTCATTGTCTTTCCAGTTGTCAGGTGTTGTATATCTCTGTAATGGGACTATTGTTGTCTCCATTTTGAGACATGATCATAGAAATTTTAAGTAGATGATCCAAATAATTAGATTATACAAATCAATACTATAAAAGGGTGAGGTTATAGGAAACTGAAAAAAATTGAGGGAGATAATTTCTTTGGAAAGAGCATGGTTGGGATTCTCATAGTCCAAGCACATGAGTGTATGTAGGGATGTGCCTGCTCCCTACCTTGGGTTTGCAACTGGATCACTAGACAGCCTGAAGTGTGTTCTTTGCAGTAGAAGAGCAATGAATGCAGTGCTAAAGGACAAGAGTCTGGCAAAGCAGCCTGGATTGGAGAGAAGAGGGCAGTGTGAATTCCTGCCACAGAGTGAAGGAACCTAACCTCGAGAAGATGCAAGAAGCAAAGATAGGATTAAGATGGCAGAGTAGGAGGACACGTGCGCTCACTCCCTCTTGCAAGAGCACCAGAATTACAACTAAATGCTGAACAATCATTGACAGAAAGACACTGGAACTCACCAAAAAAGACACCCCACATCCAGAGACAAAGGAGAAGCCGCAATGAGATGGTAGGAGGGGCACAATCATGTTAAAACCAAATCCCATAAATTCTGGGTGGGTGACTCACAAGCTGGAGAACAGTTATATTGCAGAAGTCCACCCACTAAAGTGAGGATTCTGAGCCCCATGTAAGGCTTCCCACCCTGGGAGTCCAGCAATGGGAGGAGGAATCCCCAGAGAATCAGACTTTGAAAGCCAGTGGGATTTGATTGCAGGACCTCCAAAGGACTAGGGGAAACAGAGACTCTACTCTTGGAAAGCACACAAAAATGTGCTCAGCAGGACCCAGGGGGAAGGAGCAGTGACCCCATAGGAGAATGAACCACACCTACCTGCTGGTGTTGGAGGGTTGCCTGCAGAGGTGGGGGGTAGCTGTGGCTCACTGAGGAGACAGGGTCACTGGCAGCAGGGGTTCTGGGAAGTACTCATTGGTGTGAACCCTCCCAGAGTCTGCCATTAGCCCCACCAAAGGGCCTGTAAGTTCCAGTGATAAGTAGCCTCAGGCCAAACACCCAACAAGGTGTGAACACAGCCCCACCCTTTAGCAGACAAGCAGATTAAAGTTTTACTGAGCTCTGCCCACCAAATCAGATTAAAGTTTTACTGAGCCCTGCCCACCCAGCCCTACCCACCATCAGTCCCTTCCATCAGGAAGCACCCACCGAGCCTTCTAGATAGCTTCCTCCACAAAAGGGCAGACAGCAGTATCAAGCAGTATCAGTAGTATTTCGTCTTGTGGAACTGAAAACCACAGCCACAGAAAGAGAAAATGAAAAAGCAGAGGACTTTGTACCAGATGAAGGGACAGGATAAAACCCCAGAAAAACACTAAATGCAGAGGAGATGGGCACCCTTACAGAAAAAGAATTCAGAATAATGATGGTGAAGATGATCCAGGACTTTGAAAAAAGACTAAATGCAAAGATTGAAAAGTTTACCACCAACCTAGAAGAATTAAAGAGCAAACAAACAGAGATATGCAACACAATAACTGAAATGAAAAATACGCTAAAAGGAACCAATAGCAGATTAATTGAGGCAGAAGGGCGAATAAGTGACCTGGAAGACAGAATGGTGATAATCACTGTTGTGGAAAAGAATAAGGAAAAAAGAATGAAAAGAACTGAAGACAGCCTAAGAGACCTCTGGGACAATGTTAAACGCACCAACATTCGCATTATGGGAGTCCCAGAAGGAGACGAGAGAGAGAAAGGACCCAAGAAAATATTGGAAGAGATTATAGTTGAAAACTTCCTTAGCATGGGAAAGGAAATAGCTACCCAAGTCTAGGAAGTGCAGAGAGCCCCAGGCAGGATAAACCCAAGGAGAAACACGCCAAGACATATAGTAGTCAAAGTGACAAAAATTAAAGACAGAAAAGTTATTAAAAGCAACAAGGGAAAAATGCCAAATAATATACAAAGGAACTCCCATAAGGTTAACAGCTGATTTCTCAGCAGAAACTCTGCGAGCCAGAAGGGAGTGGCATGATATATTTCAAGTGATAACAGGGAAGAACCTACAGCCAAGAATACTCTACCCAGCAAGGATCTCATTCAGATTTGACAGAGAAATCAAAAGCTTTACAGACAAGCAACAGCTAAGAGAATTCAGCACCACCAAACCAGCCCTACAGCAAATGCTAAAGGAACTTCTCTAAGCAGGAAACATAAGAGAAGAAAAGGACCTACAAAAACAAAAACAATTAAGAAAATGGTGATAGGAACACATATCGATAATTACCTTGAATGTAAGTGGACTAAATGCACCAACCAAAAGCCACAGACTGGCTGAATAGATACAAAAGCAAGACCCATATATATGCTGTCTACAAGAGACCCACTTCAGACCTAGGCACACATACAGCTGGAAAGTGAGGGGATGGAAAAAGATATTGCATGCAAATGGAAATCAAAAGAAAGCTGGAGTAGCAATATTCATATCAGATAAAATAGACTTTAAAATAAAAAATGTTACAAGAGACAAGAAAGGACATTACATAAAGATCAAGGGATCCATCCGAGAAGAGGAGATAACAATTATAAATATACATACACCCAATATAGGAGCACCTCAATACATAAGGCAAATGCTAACAACTATGAAAGAGGAAATGCAAGGCAGAAATAGAGACACAGGTGTAGAGAACAAACACATGGACACCAAGTGGGGAAAGGGGAGGAATGGGGGGGGGGGGATGAACTGGGAGATTGGGATGCCAAATTGTACACTCTAAATATATGCTGTTTATTGTCTGTTAACTGTATCTCAATAAAAGTTCTTTAAAAAAAAAAAAAAAAGAAGAAGATGCAAGAAGCTGAGGGGAAATATTAAGCACTCAGCCAAAGGACAACAATGATTGTGTCATGAAAGTTAAAATTGGAGAAATCCAGCAAGAGCATTCCCCACAACACAGAGAAAGTGTTAGGTTTAGGCATTTCCTTGCAAAGAGCTTGAGACCATCTTATAATTGGAGCAATCACCTTAGAAATTTTTGCCTCCTCTGGCTCCACTGCCTCCTTCTATATCTCTCCGAACCTTACCTGCTTTAATCTTGTTTGGAATCAGCAGAAACTCTAGTTAGTAATAGAAGGGATAGAAATGTCATGTAGAAACATCATATGTGGAAAGAGGGAAGAAGGAACTTATACCCTGCCTCCTCAAGAAACTATGGTAGTTTTCTGCTAACAAGTGCAGAAGTTGGAAAGATTAACTTGCATCAAGTTCAAACTTTCAGTTATTATTTGAGTCTGGACTTTTTAAAATTTGAATTGACACTCAGTACTAGGAGCAATCAGTGAACTCATGGGGGCTGCTTGAGTTTTTATCTGAGAATGGGGATTGGGGAAGAAAGGTACACACATCAACTTAATTTAAAGGGAAAGTGAGAACGTGATAAAGTTCCTTTAATGTTTGCATTTCATGACTCCTGCTTGTTTAACTTAACAGTATGGTGTTGCAAAAACAAAAGTGAAATTCGAAGTTATAAAAATGATGTCATGAAGTCAACAAAAGTGATGTTGGGATCTGATTAACAAATGAAAAGTTGACAGAGTTAAGAATTTAACAATTAAGGAAGAGGAAGTCAATAAGCATGATGATGTTCAGAGAGCAAATCAGGTATGGATGTCTTTGTCATGATATACTGGTGGTTAGAGTACTATGTGCATTTGTCAAAAGTCATCAAGCTGTCTACCTAACATTAGGGGATGTTATTATATATAAAGTGTACACCAGTCAAAAAAGAGAATGAATGAATATCAAAGGATTAAATAAGATTCTTGAGAAAATCATGAAACCGTTCAGTATATTTTGCCATGGCTCTCTTTTTGACCTGCTGAAAAAGCCAAACATGAAATATAGAACGTCATTTCAGGTTATCATATAATTTTGCCAGAAAAAAATTGACAAGTGGAAAACAAAATATTATTTATGTTTCATATTCATTTACAAATAACTTTAAATAAATGCCCACATTTCATTTAAAATAAATAAAACATGCATACTTTCACCACTTTTCTAAATAAAGACACAGTCCCAAGAAACTTTTTTACCATATATTCCAAATTTATTATTATTTTATAAATTTAGCTTTAAAAAAATCAGAGTAACTCATATACATAGTTCTAAAAGAAAAATAACATTAAACTCACACATATAACGTCTATCCTTTTACCCTCCAAGTAGAGTTATATCAAACTTTTGGTTAAATATTCACAACTTACATTACTTTTCCTATGTAATAATTTTTCACAGTTAAATCATAAAGTGTATCATAGTTGTATTTCCTTTCTTGTAAGCTTTTTTCTTAGAGCTAACCTGTTTTTGTTAATTTTAAATGATTTATAACTATATTATTACTAATATTACTCAGAATTTCCATCAGAACTGTAAAACTGCATTAATATGATTAAACACATTAGATGTTTCTATCAGTATTTTTTAATTGAATAAGTGCCTCACAGAATCTTCTATGTAGGCCTATGATCCATTTGGAGTTAATTTTGGTGTGTGGTGTGAGGTAGGAATCCAACTTTATTTTTTGCATGTAAATGTTCATTTGTCCCAGCACTATTTATTGAAATACTTCTCTTTCCCCCATTTAATTGTCTTGACACCATTGTTGAAAATTAATTGATCATAAATATGAGTTTATTTCTGGATGATCAGTTGTATTCCATTGGTCTATACATCTACCCTATGCCAGTATCATAGTCTTGGGTACTGTGAATTTGTAGTAAAATTTGAAATTAGAAAGCTGTGTCCTTACCCTTTGTTCTCCTTTTTCAAGGTTGTTTTGGTTATTCTCTATCCCTTGAATTTCCATAAGAATTTTAGGATCAACTTGTCAATTGTGCAAAAATGGCTTCTGCGATTTCAATAGGAATTGCTTTGAATTTGTGGATGAATTTAGGAAGTATACCACCTTAACGATTTAAGTCCTCCAATCCATGAATGTGGAATGCCTTTCCATTTACTTGTCTCCTTTAATTTCTTTCAACAATAGTATGTCATTTTCAATAAAAATTATACTACTTTTATTAAATTTACTTCTATGTATTTTATTTTTTTCATGTCATTGTAAATGGCTATTAATCATTTTCTTAATTTCATTTTCACATTATTCACTGCTACTGTGTAGAAATACATTTGGTGTTTGTATATTGATTTTGTATCCTGCAACTTCTGTGAACTCATTTATTAGTTTTAATAGTATTTTTTTGCTAATTCCTTATGATTTTTTAGAAACAAAATTTTTGTCATTCAAGAATAGAGATGGTTTTGCAATTTTCTAATTGGGATGCATTTATTTTTGTCTAATTTTCCTAGCAAGAACCTTCAGTACAGTATTAAATGGATGTGGTGAGAGAGGACATGTTTCCCTTGTTCCTGATGTTGGGGGAAAGTATTGTCTTCCATCATTAAATATGGTATAAACTATGGGGTTTTCATAGATACTTATTTTTAGGTTGAGGACATTCTCTTGTACTTCTAGTTTATTGAAATTTTTTTTTTAATCACTACAGTGTATTGGGTTTTGTCAAATATCTTTTCTGTCTCTATTTATATTATCCTATGATTTTGCCCTTTATTCTACTAATAAGGTATGTTATAGCAATTGACATTTTGATGTTAAACAAACCTTATATTCTTGGATAAATCCCACTTGATCATGGTGTATAATCCTTTGTATGTTTTGCTGGATTCCATGTGCTAGTATTTTATTGAGGATTTTTGCATATATATTCATAATGGATATTGATTTGCAGTTATTCTTTTTTGTGATACCTTTTTCTGGTTTTGGTATCAGGGTAATATTGGTCTGAGTGTTCCAACCTCTTGTAATTTTTTTGAAGGTTCTGTGAAGAAGTTGTTTTAATTTTTCTGAAAACATTTTATAGAATTCATTAGTGAAGACTTTAGGCTTTTCATTGTGCTTATTTTTTTGTTTGGTTTTGCTTTTATTTTAGTTTTTTTAAATTAGCAACTCAATGTATTTTCTTTTCATAAATCTGTTCAAGTTTTCTATTTCTTTCTGAGTCACTTTTGTTGTTTGTGTCTTACTAGGAATTTGTTCATTTCATCTAGATAATCTAATTTTTGGCATAAAGTTGTTAATTATATTCCCTTATAATCATTTTTATTTTAGTAAAGAAGTAGTGATACCTCCTATTTTATTTCTGATTTTAATGATTTGAGTCATATATCTTTTTTTTTTTGGTCAGTCTAACTAAAGCCTTTGTAAATTTTGTTGGTGTTTTCAAAGAACCAAACTTTGGTTCTGCTATTTTTTTTTTCAATTATTTTGCCATTTTCTATTTCATTTTTTCATCACATCCTCTTTATTTCCTTCCTTATGCTTGCTCTCTGTTTACTTCAATCTTTATTTTTTTAGTTTTGTAAGGTGGAAGTTTAAGTTATTGATTGAGATCTTTGCTTTTTTAAAAACTACAGGTGTTTGCAGGTATAAATTTCACTATGAACACTACTTTTGCTGCATCTCATAATATTTATATTGCATTTTTATTTCCATTCCTCTCAAACTATTATCTAATTTCTCCTGGGATTTTTTTCTTTGATAATAAAAAATAACCATTCAATGGTTATTTTAGAGTATGTTGTTTAATTTCCACAAATTTGTGAATTTCCCAAACTTCTTTCAGTACTGATTTCTAAATTCAGTTTATTTTTGTAAAATAGAATACAATACAAAATAGAATACCTACCAAGGATATATTCAATAATTTTGTATGATTTCAATAATTTTAATTTCTTGATGCTTGTTTTCTTTCTGGCTTATTTCAGTCAACTATGCCTTTGTGAAACTCATCTCTGTAGTTGATCGATTTATTTATTTTTGCTTTTAATGCTCCATAGTATGAATACACCACAATTAATGACCTATTAAATTATTGGGTAATGTGGATAAACTGTTTAGATTATTTGCATTATTTTTGCATTTTTATATGTACATTTTGGTTCACATGTGTATGTATTTTTGTTGTGTATATAGCTCGGAATAGAATTATTGGGTTGTAGGAATATATATGTTGCATGTGTGTGAGTATGTGTGTGTTTGTGTATTCAAGTTTAACAGATGTGCCAATTTTTTTGAAAGTAGTTGTGCCAATTTGTTTCTCACAAGAAGTATATGAGAGTTTTACTTGCTCCACATTGTTACCAGCATTGTACTCTCACTATTTTTAATTTTAGATATTTTGTGGGTGTATCTCAAATGTGGTTTTAATTTGCAATTCTCCAGTGGCTAATAAGGTTGAGCACCTTTTCATATGTCCATTGGACATCAGGATATCCTCTTTGGCTAAGTCTCTTTGGCCAAGTGTCTATTCAAGGGACTTGGGGCAGTATTTTTATTATGTTGTCTATAATTTTTTAGGAGTTTATGTATATTCTAAGTATGCATATTTTGTCATGTGTATGGATGTATTCCAAGTATCTTCTAGATTAAGGAATTCTCATATTTTTAGTTTGCAGCTTTTAATATTAAGTGAAGAATTTTAACAAACTCTTTTCTGCATCTATGGAGATAATTATATGAATTTTACCATTTATTTCTTAGCTCATATATTTATTTTCTTGTATAAAACCAATCTTGAACTCTTGAAATAAAATTAATTTGGTCCAGATGTATAATAATTTAAAATTTTATTAGATTTGATTTTCTATTATTTTGTTTAGTGTTTTGAAATCAGTTTCACAAGAGATATTAGCCTGTAATTCTCTTTCTTGTAATATTTTTTCCATGTTTGATTCCAGTCATACTACTTGCTTAGAATGATTTAGAGGGTGTTTTTTATTTTTCTGTTCTTTGGGAGAGTTTGTTTAAAATTGGCACATTCCTGTTTGCATATTTAGAAAATTTACCAGTGAAATAATCTAGGCCTAATGTTTGCTTTGTGGATAGGTTTTTCTTTATGAATTCAGCTTACTAATAGCTATAAGATATTCAGATTATTTTTGAGGCAGTTTTGATGTTACATTTTCAAATTTATTGGCATATCATTGGTCATAATTTCCTATTATTATCTTTTAATGTTTTCAGATCTGTGATGAGATTCTCTTTTTTATTCTTAATATTGGTTATTTGTGATTTCTCTCTCTTTTTCCCTTGATAAATATTTCTGGGTTTTCTTAATCTTTCCCCAAAACCACATTTTGACTCAATTTTTTTTTTCTAATGTTGATATATCTCCTACTTCATTAACTTCTAATCTTATTTTTTTGTATTTTTGTTCTTTTTTTTTTCTTGTACATTCTGTGGGCTTAATTTGCTCTTCTTTTCCTGACTTCTTGAAATTGATATCAAGATAATTGAATATTTTTATCTGTGTCTTTTGCTAACATATACACTTAAGGTTACAAATTTCCCTCTAAGCTGATCCACAGTATTGTATAAAAAATTTGATATGCACTATTTTAAATTCAGTTTAAAATATTTTATAATTTCCACTGTGAGTTATAGTTAGTTTCACATTTTATTTGGCAGTATTTTGCTTGATTTCTAAATGTCTTCTGATTTTTTTAAACTAGATTTAAAAAATTAACTTCTAATTTATTATCATTGTGTTCTAGGTAAGTATGTATATATCATATCAAATACTCTGATATTTATTGAGACTCATTTTATGGCCCAGTATATATTAAATTTTTTTATATATTCCACGTGCATTTGAAAAATAAGTACATTCTTAGTTATTAAAAATAGATTTATAGATTTAAATAAGGTCAAATTTGTTATTCCTTTTGTTCAAATCTTACATATCTCTACTAATTCTATGTCTTTTTGTCTTAATAGTTACAAATATTGAGGTTTAAAAGTTTCAACTATGATTTTGGATTGGTCTGCTTCTTGTTCTTTCAGCTTTTTCTTCATATATTTTGAGGCTATAGCTGCAAAAATTTAAGACATATATTTCTGCTGGATCGACACTTTATCATTATTAAATAAAAATATTCCCCTTCCTTCCTCTCTGGTAATACTTGTTGATTGTTGAGAGAAAATATTTGCAAATTATGTATGTGATAAAAATATCAGAGTATATTCAGAACATATAAAGAACTTTCAAACCCCCCAAATATACAAACTAATTAAAAAGGACAAGAAATTCAAATATGCAGTTGACCCTTGAACAACAAGGGTTTGAACTGTACGGGTCCACTTGTACAAGGATTTTTTCACTAAATATGGACCATAGTACTACACTAACCATGACTGGTTGAATCTGCAGAACCAAAGATATGGAGGGCTGACTGCAAAGTTATAATGGATTTTTGACTGTGCAGGGGATACATATCCCTAACCCCCACATTGTTCACGGATCAACTAGTCATTCCCTTCCTTATTGTCATGTGGTAAAATATATATAACATAGAATTTACCGTTTTAATATTTTTGAGTGTAAAATTCAGTAGCGCTAAGTACTTTTATATTGTTGTGTGACCATCATCACTATCTATCTCCAGAACTTTTCCATCAACCCAAATGGAAACTCTGTACCCATTAAATCAATATCCCTTTTCTTTTTAAAGGATGTCATGATAAACATTTACTTTTGTTTAAATCTAGAAGTTTATAGCTGTGGCTACAGATATTTTTGGTCAAACCTGATTTGTGATTAGATTAGTTTAAAAATAATTTCCGTATCTTCACAATTGACTGAAATAGTTTTTGTCACTCTAAATATGTGCAAAGATAAAACAACTGATAGACTAAATTAATTATAACTATAAAGCCAGAACAATTTATAAATTAAAATTAAAAATAACTATAAAATAAATACAGTTCAAATCAAACCATTCACTTAAATTAACTACCTTTTTTTAAATAAATTTATTTATTTACTTTATTTATTTATTGGCTGCGTTGGGTCTTTGTTGCTGCACACAGGCTTTCTCCAGCTGCTGAGAGCGGGGGCCACTCTTCACTGTGGTGCGCGGGCCCCTCATTGCAGTGGTCTCTCTCCTTGCAGAACACGGGCCCCAGGCGCGTGGGCTTCAATAGTTGTGGCACATGGGCTCAGTAGTTGTGGCTCACGGGCTCCAGAGCACAGGCTCAATAGTTGTGGAACACTGGCCCAGTTGCTCCATGGCATGTGGAATCCTCCCAGGGTCAGGGCTCAAGCCCGTGTCCCTTGCATTGGCAGGCAGACTCTTCACCACTGCACCACCTAGGAAGTCCTTAATGTAACATTTTTAATTCAAATAATTACTTACAAGTTTAATATGACAGTGACTACTGTGACACAAATAATTTTGAGGATGATAATCCCAGATTACCAAGATGTAGTATAAAACTTTGTTCTCAATTTTAATGACTGTCAATGTGTTTGCCTCACTTGGCTTTGCTTAGAGCAATATTTCTCAAGTTTAGCTGCATACCAAACTAAAGCAGGGAGCTTTCAAAAATACTAGTGACTCAACCTCACTTGCAAAAATTCTGTGTAATTGCTCTGGAATGTGGCCTGAGTATTGCAATGTCTTAAAGCCACACAGGTGAACCTAATATCAGTCGAGGTGTCCAGTCAAGGTTAGGAACTGTGGGCTTATACAAATAGTTTGTTTACATGTTAACTCTATTATTTTCTCATTATACCCTTTCTTCTTTTAAATTAATTTTTATTGGAGTATAGTTGATTTACAATGTTATGTTAGTTTCTGCTGTACAGCAAAGCAAATCAGTTATACATATACATATATACACACTTTTTTAGATTATTTTCGCATGTAGGTCATTACAGAGTATTGAGTAGAGTTCCCTGTGCCGTAGGACAGCAGGTCCTTGTTAGTTATCTATTTTACATATAGCAGTGTGTGTATGTCAGTCCCAGTCTCCCAATTTATCCCTTCCTCCCCTTTCCCCCTTAGTAACCATAAGCTTATTTTCTACATCCGTGACTCTATTTCTGTTTTGTAAATAAGTTCATTGTACCATATTTTTTTAGATTCCATATATAAGCGGTATCATATGATATTTGTCTTTCTCTGTCTGTCTATACTTTAATTAATATTGAATTACTTAGAGCTAGCAGTGGAGTAAACCAGATATAATGCAAAACAAAAAATTTAATGACTGTACTGATTATAGAAATAATACAAAATATGCTTATATTAATTATTTTTAAAATTTTTCATCGAAAGGAGAACACAAGTCAAAATTTTTGAAGAGAAATTATCTATCTCCAAGAATAGGTCTGAGGACAAATAAAGGTCTATAAATGCTCATTTGAACAGTGTCTCATAATTACCTAGCCTATGTAAGCATGGAAAACAACTTATTTCATTAGTTCTCAACCATGGCTACATACATTAAAATTATCTGGTAAGTTTTATTTTTTTAATTGAAATGTAATTGACACTGGTTTGTTTTTTTTTTAATCCCATCCATGTCCCATCTAAGAGGAACTCAATCCCTGGAAATGAGTAAAATACCTTTATAAGGTTTCCAGGTGATTCTTGTGTGCAAGCAGTGGTGAGAATCATTGGAACAGAATATTATTTGCAAGGTATATAAGGCAAATTCAACATTTTAAGAAAAACATAACTGTAGTTTTTTCCCTTTATATAACTTTAAAAAGCATATTTATAGGTAAGTTGCACATAAAATCTAATTTTTATAATCTTAAGGAAATATAAATGCACTTACATGTTTAATCATTATTGCCACTTATTTTAAAACAGTTTTAAAACCCTAGAAGTTGGTAGCTAAATTTCACGTATCACTTATTACCTTCTTAAGCCATTAGCATGGGACAAAATTGACTTGAACTCTTTAGAAGATTCTTTTTTTTAGGAGACAGAATGGCAGAAAGATTGACAGATTAGAAAAGAAGAATACTATAAAGTTAAAATGTGGTGCAATGAGGTAGAAAGAAAATAACAATGTGCCTTGTAAGGTTTTGAATAAAGTGATCTGCAAATCACCTAGAAAGTTCAGAAAAAAATACTAAGATAATTTTAGTGACATTTCACTCAGTAGCCATGTCCTTAAGTATTCTTAGTAACACTTCACATATACCATAGATATATGACTGGCAGAATATAATGTCAAAACATTTATAAATATGAGATGAATCCTGGTTTAATTTTTATGAAGGCTTTTGGTAAGATCACATTGAAAAATTCATCTACTCTTATTTGAAGTCTAGAACATCTGGCATTGTATCTGAATTTTTTTGTACAAGGGAATTTTTTTTTTCAGGAAACATCATGTATTTTTAATATTGAAGTATTCTTTCATCCAGTGACACTCATTTATTACCTACTATGTGTCAGGCACTGTGCTAGGAGCTAGGAAGCTACAAGAGTAAATTTATTAATCCTTTTTTTTTAAAAGAACTTTTATTGAGATACAGTTAACAGACAATCAACAGAATATATTTAGAGTGTACAATTTGATATCCCAATCTTCCCATTTGTTCCCCCCCAACCCTCCCTGCTTTCCCCAATTGGTGTTCATATGTTTGTTCTTTACATCTGTGTCACTATTTCTGCCTTGCATTTCCTCTTTCATAGTTGTTAGCATTTGCCTTATGTATTGAGATGCTCCTATACTGGGTGCATATATATTTATAATTGTTATCTCCTCTTCTTGGATTGATCCCTCGATCTTCCTTTTATTATCTTTTATTTTTTTAATTTTTTTTGGGGGGGTACACCAGGTTCAATCATCTGTTTTTATACACATATCCCCGTATTCCCTCCCTTCCTTGACCCCCCCCGCCTCGAGTTCCCGGCACCCTCCCCGCCCCAGTCCTCTAAGGCATCTTCCATCCTCGAGTTGGACTCCCTTTGTTACACAACAACTTCCCACTGACTATTTTACAGTTGGTAGTATATATATGTCTGTGCTACTCTCTCGCTTAGTCTCAGTTTCCCCTTCACCCCCCGCCCCCTCCCATACCTCGAGTTCTCCAGTCCATTCTCTGCATCTGCATCCTTGTTCTTGTCACTGAGTTCATCAGTACCATTTTTAGATTCCGTATATGTGAGTTAGCACACAATATTTGTCCTTCACTTTCTGACTTACTTCACTCTGTATGACAGATTGTACTTCTATCCACCTCATTACATATAGCTCCATCTCATCCCTTTTTATAGCTGAGTAATATTCCATTGTATATATATGCCACATCTTCTGTATCCATTCATTTGTTGATGGGCATTTAGGTTGCTTCCATGTCCTGGCTATTGTAAAGAGTGCTGCAATAAACATTATGGTACAAGTTTCTTTTGGGATTATGGTTTTCTTTGGGTATATACCCAGGAGTGGGATTACTGGATCATATGGTAGTTCTATTTGTAGTTTTTTAAGGAACCTCCAAATTGTTTTCCATAGTGGCTGTACCAACTTACAGTCCCACCAACAGTGCAGGAGAGGTCCCTTTTCTCCACACCCTCTCCAACATTTGTGGTTTCCAGATTTTGTGATGATGGCCATTCTGACTGGTGTGAGGTGATACCTCATTGTAGCTTTGACTTGCATTTCTCTGATGATGAGTGATGTTGAGCAACTTTTCATGTGTGTGTTGGCCATCTGTATGTCTTCTTTGGAGAAATGTCTATCTAGGTCTTCTGCCCATTTGTGGATTGGGTTATTTGCTTTTTTGGTATGAAGCTTCATGAGCTGCTTGTATACTTTGGAGGTTAATCCTTTGTCCGATGTTTCATAGGCAATTATTTTTTCCCATTCTGAGGGTTGCCTTTTAGTCTTGTTCATGGTTTCTTTCGCTGTGCAAAAGCTTTGAAGTTTCATGAGGTCCCATTTGTTTATTCTTGATTTTATTTCCATGATTCTGGGAGGTGGGTCAAAAAGGATCTTGCTTTGATGGATGTCATAGAGTGTTCTGCCTATGTTTTCCTCTAGGAGTTTTATAGTGTCTGGCCTTCCATGTAGGTCTTTAATCCATTTGGAGTTTATTTTTGTGTATGGTGTTAGGAAGTGTTCTAATGTCATTCTTTGACATGTTGCTGTCCAATTTTCCCAGCACCACTTATTGAAGAGGCTGTCTTTTTTCCATCGTATATTCTTGCCTCCTTTGTCAAAGATAAGGTGCCCATATGTGTTTGGGCTTACTTCTGAGTTCTCTATTCTATTCCATTGATCTTCCTTTCTATTTTTGTGCCAGGACCATACTGTCTTGATCACTATGGCCTTGTAGTATAGTTTGAAGTCAGGAAGCCTGATTCCACCACCTCCATTTTTCCTTCTCAAGATTGCTTTGGCTATTCGGGGTCTTTTGCGTTTCCATACAAATCGTAAGATTTCTTGCTCTAGTTCTGTGAAGAATGCCATTGGTAATTTGATCGGGATTGCATTGAATCTGTAAATTGCTCTGGGTAGTACAGTCATTTTCATAATGTTGATTCCTCCAATCCAAGAACATGGTATGTCCCTCCATCTGTTTGTGTCGTCTTTGATTTCTTTCAGCAATGTCTTAAAGTTTTCTACATACAGATCTTTTGCCTCCTTAGGCAGGTTTATTCCTAGGTATTTTATTCTTTTGGTTGCAATGGTGAATGGGAGAGTTTCCTTCATTTCTCTTTCTGCTCTTCCGTTGTTAGTGTATAGGAATGCAAGAGATTTCTGTGCATTAATTTTGTATCCTGCTACTTTACTAAACTCATCAATGAGTGCTAGCAGTTTTCTGGTAGAGTCTTTAGGGTTTTCTATATATAATATCATGTCATCTGCAAAGAGGGATAATTTTACTTCTTCTTTTCCAATTTGGATTCCTTTGATTTCTTTTTCTTCTCTGATTGCTGTGGCTAACACTTCCAAAACTATGTTGAATAATAGTGGTGAGAGTGGACACCCTTGTCTTGTTCCTGTTCTTAGAGGGAATTCTTCCAGTTTTTCCCCATTGAGAACGATGTTGGCTTTTGGTTTTTCATATACGGCTTTTATTATGTTGAGATAATTTCCTTCTATGCCCATTTTCTGGAGAGCTTTTATCATAAATGGATGTTGAACTTTGTCAAAAGCTTTTTCTGCATCTATTGAAATGATCATATGGTTTTTATCCTTCAATTTGTTGATATGATGTATCACGTTGATTGATTTGCGTATATTGAAGAATCCTTGCATCCCAGGGATAAACCCCACTTGATCATGGTGTATGATTTTTTTAATGTGCTGTTGGAGTCTGTTAGCTAGTATTTTGTTGAGGATTTTTGCATCTATATTCATCAGTGATATTGGTCTGTAGTTTTCTTTTTTTGTGACATCTTTGCCTGGTTTTGGGATCAGGGTGATGGTAGCCTCGTAGAATGAGTTTGGGAGTGTTCCTCCTTCTGCAATATTTTGGAAGAGTCTGAGAAGGATAGGTGTTAGCTCTTCTCGAAATGTTTGATAGAATTTGTCCCTGAACCCATCTGGTCCTGGGCTTTTGTGTGTTGGGAGATTTTTAATCACTGCCTCAATTTCCGTACTTGTGATTGGTCTGTTCATGGTTTCTACTTCTTCCTGGTCCAGTCTTGGAAGATTGTATTTTTCTAAGAATGTATCCATTTCTTCCAGGTTATCCAATTGATTGGCATATAGTTGCTTGTAGTAGTCTCTCATGATGTTTTGTATTTCTGAGGTGTCCGTTGTGACTTCTCCTTTTTCATTTCTAATTCTGTTGATTTGCATCTTGTCCCTTTTTTTCTTGATGAGTCTGGCTAATGGTTTATCAATTTTGTTAATCTTCTCAAAGAACCAGCTTTTAGTTTCATTTATTTTTCTTATGGTTTCTTTCCTTTCTTTTTCATTTATTTCTGCTCTGATCTTTATGATTTCTTTCCTTCTGCTCACTTTGGGGTTTCTTTGTTCTTCTTTCTCTAGTTGTTTGAGGTGTAAGGTTAGGTTGTTTATTCGATCATTTTCTTGTTTCTTAAGGTAGGACTGTATTGCTATAAACTTCCCTCTTAGAACTGCTTTTGCTGCGTCCCATAGGTTTTGGGTTGTTGTGTTTTCGTTGTCATTTGTTTCTAGATATTTTTTGATTTCCTCTTTGATTTCTGTAGTGATTCCTTGGTTGTTTAGGAGTGAATTGTTTAGCCTCCATGTGTTTGTATTTTTTGCAGTTTTTTTCCTGTAATTGATATCTAGTCTCATGGCGTTGTGGTCTGAGAAGATGCTTGATATGATTTCAATTTTCTTGAATTTGCTGAGGTTTGATTTGTGACCCAAGATGTGATCTATCCTGGAAAATGTTCCATGTGCACTTGAGAAGAAAGTGTAGTCTGTCGTTTTTGGATGGAATGTCCTATAAATATCAATGAAGTCGAGATGGTCTAATGTGTCATTTAAAGCTTGTGTGTCTTTATTGATTTTCCGTTTGGATGATCTGTCCATTGATGTAAGTGGGGTGTTCAAGTCTCCCACTATTATTGTGTTACTGTTGATGTCCCCTTTTATAGCTGTTAGCATTTGCCTTATGTATTGAGGTGCTCCTATGTTGGGGGCATAGATATTTACCATTGTGATATGTTCTTCTTGAATGGATCCCTTGATCATTATGTAGTGTCCTTCCTTGTCTCTTTTAATAGTCTTTACTTTCAAGTCTAATTTGTCTGATATGAGTATTGCTACCCAGCTTTCTTTTGACTTCCATTTGCATGGAATGTCTTTTTCCATCCCTTTCCTTTCAGTCTATATGTGTCCCTTGGTCTGAAGTGGGTTTCTTTTAGGCAGCATATAGAAGGGTCTTGTTTTTGTATCCATTCATCCAGTCTGTGTCTTTTGGTTTAGAGCATTTAATCCATTTACATTTAAGGTGATTATTGACATGTGTGTTCCAATGACCCTTTTCTTAATTGTTTGGGGTTCATTTTTGTAGGTCTTTTCCTTCTGTTGTGTTTCCTACTTAGAGAAGTTCCTTTAGCACTTGTTGTAAGGCTGGTTTGGTGGTGCTGAATTCTCTTAACTTTTGCTTGTCTGGAAAGCTTTTGATTTCTCCATGGAATCTGAATGAGATTCTTGCTGGGTAGAGTATTCTTGGCTGTAGGTTTCTCTCTTTCAGGACTTTCAGTATATCCTGCCATTCCCTTCTGGCCTGCAGAGTTTCTGTAGAAAGGTCAGCTGTTATCCTTATGGGTTTTCCCTTATATGTTGTTTGTTGCTTTTCTCTTGCTGCTTTTAATAGTTTTTCTTTGTGTTTAATTGTCGTTAGTTTGATTAATATGTGTCTTGGTGTATTTCTCCTTGGGTTTATTCTGTATGGGACTCTCTGTGCTTCTTGGACTTGGTTCATTATTTCCTTTCCCATGTTGGGGAAGTTTTCCACTAGAACCTCTTCAAATATTTTCTCAGACCCTTTCTTGTTTTCTTCTTCTTCTGGGATGCCTATAATTCGAATGTTGGTACGCTTAATGTTATCACTGAGGTCTCTGAGACTGTCTTCTACTCTTTTTATTCTTTTTTCTTTTTCCTGTTCTGTGGCATTTATTTCCCCCATTCTATCTTCCAACTCACTTATTTGTTCTTCTGCCTCAGTCATTCTGCTGGTTATAGCATCTAGAGTATTTTTAATTTCATTTATTTTGTTATCCATTGCTGTTTGTTTTTCTGAGTTCTTATGAACTGTTTCTTGTACTTTCTCTATTTTGTTATCGAGATTTTGTATCATTTTTACTATCATGACTCTAAATTCTTTTTCAGGCATTTTTCCTATTTCCTCCTCATTTATTTGGTCTTGTGAGTTTTTTTCCTGCTCCTTTGCCTGCATGGTGTTTCTTTGTTTCCTCATGGTTGTCCAAACTTTTGGGGTCGTTTGTCCGGCTATGTCAGGCTCCCCGCAGTCCTTTCTGGTGTCCGAGGCTGTCTGCTGGTGTTCAGCTGGTTCTCTGTGGAAATTACTGCGTCCTTCTGTGCATTCCCAATGCATCTGTGGAGAGGGATGCACTCCACGTCTCTCTACTTCGCCGCCATCTTTTCTCTCTAAATTTATTAATCTTTATTCTGTTTTCTGAGCTGTGGACAAATCAGCACTTACAATTTAATGTGTTATAAATTATAATTTTACTATTAATAATAATAGCAGCTAACTACAAAGAGCATTCGCTATATGCCAGACTGAGTTCTAATCATTTTGCATGTATTAACTCAGACAACAATAGAACACTGTCTACTCCTGTTATGCAATGAGTAGATATTTATCTAATTCCTGTGATGCCAGAGAAAGCTTCTCGGAGAAAGTGGTTACTGAGCTGAGTCTTAAAGCAGAAATAAGACCCAAGCAAAGCATCGCTGGACAGGTAGTATCAATAGAACAGCAGTTGTGGATGCATAAGACAGCCTGACTTTTTTATTGAACAACAAACAATTTAGTCTACTTGGAGTAGTGGGTTTGTGGAAGTGTGATGGGAGGGAAGGATGGAAAAAATTCAAATATCAGATCACGAGGAACTTTTATATATCATGCTGATGAGGTCAGGGTCTCCAGAAAGTGAAGGAAAGATATTTAATAATTTTAAGCATGCTATTTACATAATCAGAATTTGGTACTTTAGAATGACAACTATGGTGTCATTCCTTTTAATATGGAGAATGCACTAGGAGGGAAAAATTCAGAGATTTAAGAGACCCTTGCAATAGTCAAAGCAGGAGATTATAGCCCGGGCTTCCAGCAGTGGGGAGTGCATGGAGACAGTTGATAAAGTTGATAGATATAAATAGGTAAAATAGGTAGGTAATGGTAATCAATTTTGTGATGAGGGAGTGTGATGGTTAATTTTATGTGTCAACTTGGCTAGGCCCCAGGATCCAGATATTTGGTCAAATACAGAAGGCATTTTTAGATGAGGTTAACATTTAAATCAGTAGACTTTGAGGAAAGCAGAGTACCCTCCATAATGTGGGTAAGCTTCATTCAATCAGTTGAAGGCCTTAATAGACAAAACACTGATCTCCCCAGAAGAAGAGGGAATTCTTCCAACAGACTGTTCTTGAACTTGAACTGCAACTCTTCCCTGTGTCTCCAGCCTGCTGGCCTACCCTGCAGAGTTTGAATTTGCCGAGATTCCACAGTCATGTGAGCCAGTTCCTTAAAATAAATCCCTCTATATATTACATACCTGGTCTGGAGAACCCTGATTAGTACAGAGGGAAGATAAAAAAGGAAGTCTAGGATTACTCTTGCATTAGATGGTTGATGGAGCCATCCCCAGACATTGGAAATACAGGAGAGATGACTCAGTAGGATATAAATAATTTAGTCTGGACATTTAGTATGAAGTGTCTAGGGGCACATACAAATGGAGAGGATCAGTAGAAACTTTTATGAGGCTGAAAGTGAGGCAGGAAATATGGGCTAGGTTTTTCACTCTAGGGGAGGGGGCTTCAGTAGTTGAAGAAAACTCATCCAGGAAAATAATAACAGCAACAACATAGAGACATAAAGCAAGAATAGGCACCTGGGATAAAAGGAAAAGGAGACTGACAAGAATGTTTTAGAGTTGAAAGTAAAAAAAAACTAGGACAGAGTGGTATTACAGAAGTCAAGAGAAGAGAGAATTTTAAGAACGGGTGAGCCAAGGGCCATTGAACGATATAAATTTGAACCTTAGGAGTTCAAACTCTTAGAAAGAAGAGTTTTCGAGAGCTATACACTAAGGTTATAAAAAGTCAAATAGTACTTATTACAATATTTTTCAGAAAAGCAAACCATATTTTTAGCCATCACATACCATCTTTGTAATGAAATTAGGAGAGAAAATTTCATTAGCATCCCCATATATTTATTTGATCTGCAGAGCGACTCTCAGGCAGAGAGAGTTCAGGAAACTTGCCAGCTTTTCCCTGGGCAAGCAGCAGATCCAGAATTTGAGCTTGGATGTCCAGAGCTCCATAAGGGGCTCATAATAATACACTGGGTCCCAGAGCTATAAAAGCAAGACAAGAACCCACATATAGCAACAGCTGAAAAAGGGGAGAGGAAGAAACAGAGAAAAACAGAGGGAAAATCCTAGATAAAGAGGTTGACAGCTGACACCAACTGATGAACAGGATGGAAGGATTCCTTAACAGTTAGTATTAGAGAAGTTGTTCATATGTTTTTCAAAATTTAACAACATAAAAAATATACAAATCAACTGTTCTTTTAAAATACTATATAAATTATTTATTTGATGGAATGAATGCTCTTTTGCTTATTCAGAACATATAGTGATAAATCAATAGGAAGATCTTAGTGCACAAATTTTGATATAAAAGTACAAAACAATGGAGAGAAAAGATGGCGGCGAAGTAGAGAGACGTGGAGTGCATCCCTCTCCACAGATGCATTGGGAATGCACGGAAGGACACAGTCATTCCCACAGAGAACCAGCTGAACACCAGCAGACGGCCTCGGACACCAGAAAGGGCTGCGGGGAGCCCGACATAGCCGGTAGGGAGGCATCTACGACGGCTCAAAGAGGGTGAAGCGGCAGAGCTGAGGCAGACGGGAGGGAGTGAGAAACATACAGAGGGTCCGCAGCGCAGCTCAGCGTTCCCGGACCGAGACATCGATCCGCGGCTAAACCGAGGGTCCAGGAGCGGGAGCGTGGGAACCGGAGAGCTGGTTCAGGGGGGGAAACATTGTTGCCGGTAGGGTGATGGACCGAGAGGACAGGAGGGAGGAGGTCCGCGGAGAGGAGTGCCCATCCCTGAGAGCTGCCCGGCCATGATGGCGGCTGGAGGCTGCAGGCTCACGGGCGGGGGGGAGGAACCGCGCGTAGCCTCTCTCTCTCTTTCGGCACCTCTGCAACAGGCAGCGGAGAGACACCCTGTGGGCCACCTAAGGCACTCAGGGATAACAAGCACCCTCAGGTGCTCGGGCGGGGCTACATTAAAACCCCTTGCAAGGCCAGCAACAGGGAGGCTGCCGATAGAAAAAACAACAACAACAACAACAGCATCAAAAAGAAAAAAAACCTGAGAAAGGCCCAACTCTAAGACTTTCTGTTTAAGCCTGAGCCACCAGCGTCCCTCTGAAACAGGCACCTCCAAGCCCGACTGAAACAGCAGTGTGCCACTGCTCACTCACTCCCAGGAGAAGGAGCCACTATTGTACCCTCTCCCTCCCCACACACCGAGGCTTACAGACGAACTATAAAGGAATCTCTGCTGGTCACAGAATAATGCAAAAAAACCCAAGGCAAGGAGAAGGACACTTACAGCTGAGACGCTAAGGAATCAGAAATAGTAGCATCAATATCTATTGAACTGGTCCATTCTGGGATCAGTTCTGGATTTTTTTTCTCTCTCTCTCTCTCTCTCTCTTTTTTTTTTTTCTTTATTAAATACGATCTTAGCCCTAAGGGATCTACAAGTTTTATAACATAATTTTTTAATGATATTTTGTATTCTTTTTTTTTTTTTTTTGGCCTTTTTATATACTTCTATATCTAGCTAAGTATTTGGTAGTACGGACAATATATCTCTCATACTTTCCTTTCATCCCTATCTTTTATACATTTCTATTCCTTTCTTTTTATTTGCATATTTCCAACCACATTACACTCTTCTGTTCCCCTTTCTTCCAGCCATTTTAAGTTTATTTTATCTTAACATACTTATAAGCAACACTATCGGTCTGCTCAGACTCCTTGCTCTATTCTCCAGATGACGCACTGCCTTGGTATTTAATATTAAGCTTTTGTCTTTATCTTAGTTCTTAGTACAGTTGTCTAATTACATTCTGAGAATCTCCATTCTCTCTGGTGGTACTCTGGCTCTTTTCTATATTGGATCCTAGCTTACAAAATCTCCCTGGATTAATGTTGTATGTGTAAGGTGTTATTTGTTTGTTTGTTTGCTTCTGCTTTTGTCTCTGATGTGTTCTGTTTCAGTTGTCAATTTCTGTTGGGTTTCTCTTTGAATATCTGATAGCACACTGGGGTTCTCGCAGGGCTTTCTAGAGCCTTATGTCCTAACGGATTCAGTAATTGTGTGTCTTATACATGTATGTGTTTCCTACACTTAATATTCATTTAATCCAATACTTGGACATTAGTCTGAGGCTTGGACAGTCTTCTATAAACACCTCTATCACCAGGACAAGCAACCCCAAAAGTTTGGACAACCATGAGGAAACAAAGAAACACCATGCAGGCAAAGGAGCAGGGAAAAAAACTCACAAGACCAAATAAATGAGGAGGAAATAGGAAAAATGCCTGAAAAAGAATTTAGAGTCATGATAGTAAAAATGATACAAAATCTCGATAACAAAATAGAGAAAGTACAAGAAACAGCTCATAAGAACTCAGAAAAACAAACAGCAATGGATAACAAAATAACTGAAATTAAAAATACTCTAGATGCTATAACCAGCAGAATGTCTGAGGCAGAAGAACGAATAAGTGAGTTGGAAGATAGAATGGGGGAAATAAATGCCACAGAACAGGAAAAAGAAAAAAGAATAAAAAGAGTAGAAGACAGTCTCAGAGACCTCAGTGATAACATTAAGCGTACCAACATTCGAATTATAGGCATCCCAGAAGAAGAAGAAAACAAGAAAGGGTCTGAGAAAATATTTGAAGAGGTTCTAGTGGAAAACTTCCCCAACATGGGAAAGGAAATAATGAACCAAGTCCAAGAAGCACAGAGAGTCCCATACAGAATAAACCCAAGGAGAAATACACCAAGACACATATTAATCAAACTAACGACAATTAAACACAAAGAAAAACTATTAAAAGCAGCAAGAGAAAAGCAACAAACAACATATAAGGGAAAACCCATAAGGATAACAGCTGACCTTTCTACAGAAACTCTGCAGGCCAGAAGGGAATGGCAGGATATACTGAAAGTCCTGAAAGAGAGAAACCTACAGCCAAGAATACTCTACCCAGCAAGAATCTCATTCAGATTCCATGGAGAAATCAAAAGCTTTCCAGACAAGCAAAAGTTAAGAGAATTCAGCACCACCAAACCAGCCTTACAACAAGTGCTAAAGGAACTTCTCTAAGTAGGAAACACAACAGAAGGAAAAGACCTACAAAAATGAACCCCAAACAATTAAGAAAAGGGTCATTGGAACACACATGTCAATAATCACCTTAAATGTAAATGGATTAAATGCTCTAAACCAAAAGACACAGACTGGATGAATGGATACAAAAACAAGACCCTTCTATATGCTGCCTAAAAGAAACCCACTTCAGACCAAGGGACACATATAGACTGAAAGGAAAGGGATGGAAAAAGACATTCCATGCAAATGGAAGTCAAAAGAAAGCTGGGTAGCAATACTCATATCAGACAAATTAGACTTGAAAGTAAAGACTATTAAAAGAGACAAGGAAGGACACTACATAATGATCAAGGGATCCATTCAAGAAGAACATATCACAATGGTAAATATCTATGCCCCCAACATAGGAGCACCTCAATACATAAGGCAAATGCTAACAGCTATAAAAGGGGACATCAACAGTAACACAATAATAGTGGGAGACTTGAACACCCCACTTACATCAATGGACAGATCATCCAAACGGAAAATCAATAAAGACACACAAGCTTTAAATGACACATTAGACCATCTCGACTTCATTGATATTTATAGGACATTCCATCCAAAAACGACAGACTACACTTTCTTCTCAAGTGCACATGGAACATTTTCCAGGATAGATCACATCTTGGGTCACAAATCAAACCTCAGCAAATTCAAGAAAATTGAAATCATATCAAGCATCTTCTCAGACCACAACGCCATGAGACTAGATATCAATTACAGGAAAAAAACTGCAAAAAATACAAACACATGGAGGCTAAACAATTCACTCCTAAACAACCAAGGAATCACTACAGAAATCAAAGAGGAAATCAAAAAATATCTAGAAACAAATGACAACGAAAACACAACAACCCAAAACCTATGGGACGCAGCAAAAGCAGTTCTAAGAGGGAAGTTTATAGCAATACAGTCCTACCTTAAGAAACAAGAAAATGATTGAATAAACAACCTAACCTTACACCTCAAACAACTAGAGAAAGAAGAACAAAGAAACCCCAAAGTGAGCAGAAGGAAGGAAATCATAAAGATCAGAGCAGAAATAAATGAAAAAGAAAGGAAAGAAACCATAAGAAAAATAAATGAAACTAAAAGCTGGTTCTTTGAGAAGATTAACAAAATTGATAAACCATTAGCCAGACTCATCAAGAAAAAAAGGGAGAAGATGCAAATCAACAGAATTAGAAATGAAAAAGGAGAAGTCACAACGGACACCTCAGAAATACAAAACATCATGAGAGACTACTACAAGCAACTATATGCCAATCAATTGGATAACCTGGAAGAAATGGATACATTCTTAGAAAAATACAATCTTCCAAGACTGGACCAGGAAGAAGTAGAAACCATGAACAGACCAATCACAAGTACGGAAATTGAGGCAGTGATTAAAAATCTCCCAACACACAAAAGCCCAGGACCAGATGGGTTCAGGGACAAATTCTATCAAACATTTCGAGAAGAGCTAACACCTATCCTTCTCAGACTCTTCCAAAATATTGCAGAAGGAGGAACACTCCCAAACTCATTCTACGAGGCTACCATCACCCTGATCCCAAAACCAGGCAAAGATGTCACAAAAAAAGAAAACTACAGACCAATATCACTGATGAATATAGATGCAAAAATCCTCAACAAAATACTAGCTAACAGACTCCAACAGCACATTAAAAAAATCATACACCATGATCAAGTGGGGTTTATCCCTGGGATGCAAGGATTCTTCAATATACGCAAATCAATCAACGTGATACATCATATCAACAAATTGAAGGATAAAAACCATATGATCATTTCAATAGATGCAGAAAAAGCTTTTGACAAAGTTCAACATCCATTTATGATAAAAGCTCTCCAGAAAATGGGCATAGAAGGAAATTATCTCAACATAATAAAAGCCGTATATGAAAAACCAAAAGCCAACATCGTTCTCAATGGGGAAAAACTGGAAGAATTCCCTCTAAGAACAGGAACAAGACAAGGGTGTCCACTCTCACCACTATTATTCAACATAGTTTTGGAAGTGTTAGCCACAGCAATCAGAGAAGAAAAAGAAATCAAAGGAATCCAAATTGGAAAAGAAGAAGTAAAATTATCCCTCTTTGCAGATGACATGATATTATATATAGAAAACCCTAAAGACTCTACCAGAAAACTGCTAGCACTCATTGATGAGTTTAGTAAAGTAGCAGGATACAAAATTAATGCACAGAAATCTCTTGCATTCCTATACACTAACAACGGAAGAGCAGAAAGAGAAATGAAGGAAACTCTCCCATTCACCATTGCAACCAAAAGAATAAAATACCTAGGAATAAACCTGCCTAAGGAGGCAAAAGATCTGTATGTAGAAAACTTTAAGACATTGCTGAAAGAAATCAAAGACGACACAAACAGATGGAGGGACATACCATGTTCTTGGATTGGAGGAATCAACATTATGAAAATGACTGTACTACCCAGAGCAATTTACAGATTCAATGCAATCCCGATCAAATTACCAATGGCATTCTTCACAGAACTAGAGCAAGAAATCTTACGATTTGTATGGAAACGCAAAAGACCCCGAATAGCCAAAGCAATCTTGAGAAGGAAAAATGGAGGTGGTGGAATCAGGCTTCCTGACTTCAAACTATACTACAAGGCCATAGTGATCAAGACAGTATGGTCCTGGCACAAAAATAGAAAGGAAGATCAATGGAATAGAATAGAGAACTCAGAAGTAAGCCCAAACACATATGGGCACCTTATCTTTGACAAAGGAGGCAAGAATATACGATGGAAAAAAGACAGCCTCTTCAATAAGTGGTGCTGGGAAAATTGGACAGCAACATGTCAAAGAATGACATTAGAACACTTCCTAACACCATACACAAAAATAAACTCCAAATGGATTAAAGACCTACATGGAAGGCCAGACACTATAAAACTCCTAGAGGAAAACATAGGCAGAACACTCTATGACATCCATCAAAGCAAGATCCTTTTTGACCCACCTCCCAGAATCATGGAAATAAAATCAAGAATAAACAAATGGGACCTCATGAAACTTCAAAGCTTTTGCACAGCGAAAGAAACCATGAACAAGACTAAAAGGCAACCCTCAGAATGGGAAAAAATAATTGCCTATGAAACATCGGACAAAGGATTAACCTCCAAAGTATACAAGCAGCTCATGAAGCTTCATACCAAAAAAGCAAATAACCCAATCCACAAATGGGCAGAAGACCTAGATAGACATTTCTCCAAAGAAGACATACAGATGGCCAACACACACATGAAAAGTTGCTCAACATCACTCATCATCAGAGAAATGCAAGTCAAAGCTACAATGAGGTATCACCTCACACCAGTCAGAATGGCCATCATCACAAAATCTGGAAACCACAAATGTTGGAGAGGGTGTGGAGAAAAGGGACCTCTCCTGCACTGTTGGTGGGACTGTAAGTTGGTACAGCCACTATGGAAAACAATTTGGAGGTTCCTTAAAAAACTACAAATAGAACTACCATATGATCCAGTAATCCCACTCCTGGGCATATACCCAAAGAAAACCATAATCCCAAAAGAACCTTGTACCATAATGTTTATTGCAGCACTCTTTACAATAGCCAGGACATGGAAGCAACCTAAATGCCCATCAACAAATGAATGGATACAGAAGATGTGGCATATATATACAATGGAATATTACTCAGCTATAAAAAGGGATGAGATGGAGCTATATGTAATGAGGTGGATAGAAGTACAATCTGTCATACAGAGTGAAGTAAGTCAGAAAGTGAAGGACAAATATTGTGTGCTAACTCACATATACGGAATCTAAAAATGGTACTGATGAACTCAGTGACAAGAACAAGGATGCAGATGCAGAGAATGGACTGGAGAACTCGAGGTATGGGAGGGGGCGGGGGGTGAAGGGGAAACTGAGACTAAGCGAGAGAGTAGCACAGACATATATATACTACCAACTGTAAAGTAATCAGTGGGAAGTTGTTGTGTAACAAAGGGAGTCCAACTCGAGGATGGAAGATGCCTTAGAGGACTGGGGCGGGGAGGGTGGGGGGGACTTGAGGGGGGGGGAGTTGGGGAGGGGAGGGAATACGGGGATATGTGTATAAAAACAGATGATTGAACCTGGTGTACCCCCCAAAAAATAATAAAAATAAATAAATAAAATTAAAAAAAAAAGTACAAAACAATTGATGCCAAACACAACTTCTAATTTGATTTTTTTAACAAAAAGTTTTTATTTGTGTGCTACCTATAGTGGAAAAAAGGTGTATTTGCAGTATTCAAAGTATCACTTCAGAATTAGCAACTTATTTTAATGCTTACTTGTAATGCTCTTTAATTGGAAATGTCATCACATATTATTTGAATACCTGGATCAAAGAAAATTTCTGGGGCATACACTAACTGTCTTCCCATCCTCCAACGCACACAGTTCTTGAAAATCTTATCTTTATTTTCTTTTGTTTCTAGAAATGGAAATAGATTTTGACTTTCAAATAAATAGTTTTTTTCTTGGCTGGCTGATAAAATGTATTGTCTGATTCACATAAAATGATTACCACCTAAAGTTTCACCTCATAAATCTTATTGTTTAGTTTTAAGAATAATTTTGCAAAAGGATAGACTATCTTATTGGAAGTATGTTATTCATTATTCCTTGAAGAAATCTTTGGGATGTATGCAGGATGAACACACAGATCTTTTGGTCTGCGTTTTCTCACTCTCTTCTTTGTGTTATATACCCTCAGAATTGTTTGTATGTAGCAACATATTAACACCTGTCCCCCAATCCATTTTGTCAAATAATCACCTATTGGTTGTATGCATCATTTCATTGTACTCTTAGAAAATTAGCATGTTTTCCATTTTTTAAAAATGTTATTAACTCACATCTTAATATTAACCTACCTATATTTAAATATAATTGAATGAATTTTTGAATTCTCTTTCTTCTCAGGTTGTTTTTAATTATTTATAATTTTTATTATTTCTCTTTACTATATAGATGATATATTATTGGTATGTTTAAGCCAAACTTACATTAGTAATTTTAATTTTACATTTATTGCAATATCCTTAGGACTTTCTATATTAATAGAATGATTAGTTAAGGCAATCCAGAAAGGAGAAAGAGAAAACATGAATGTATAAACTTTAAACTTTTAAAATTAATATTTTTATTACCTGAGTGTGGTTCTATAAAATTGAGTATTTTAGCCAAAATCCAAAATGTTTCTTCATGCAACTTGCCATGAATTCAGTCTAATAATTTAGTCCCTTTAACCAAACTATTTATTTCCTTTTATGAAAGTCATTTAGATCAAGTGTGTGTGTATGTATGAGTGTCATTTACGTTATAAGTTATAGATTTTGTGAGAGTGGAGTCATATGATTAAGAACATATTTACAAATGTAAACTTTCTTCAACATATAGCTGTATTTAGCACAAATGGTTTACATCTAAGAAAGCTAAACTCTGAATATTTATTTTTGCAATTATACTTCAATCTGTGCATGAGGTTTGCTGATAAACAAAAATGTGCGGTTTCCATGTCATGGGAATGGATCATTGATTGCAAACAACAGGATGGAAAAATGAGTGAAAATAATTTACAGATAATTGTGAAGTCATATTTTTCTTTTTTTTTTCTTTTTCCTTTTTGTTTTTCCACTGTGTCTCCATTTCTTTATTTGTAAATGGGGACAATGTGTTGTTTTTTTTTTTTAACATACAATAAAATGCATATATTTAGAGTGTACAATTTGGTATCCCAGTCTCCCAATTCATTCCACCACAACCCTCCCCGCTTTCCCCACTGGGTGTCCATGTTTGTTCTCTACATCTATGTCTCTATTTCTGCCTTGCAAACCGGTTGATTTGTACCATTTTTCTATAGTGCACATATATGCGTTAATATACGATATTTGTTTTTCTCTTTTTGACTCACTTCACTCTGTATGACAGTCTCTAGGTCCATCCAGGTCTCTACAAATGTCCCAGTTTCATTGCTTTTTACAGCTGAGTAATATTCCATTGTATATATGTACCACATCTTTTTTATCCATTCATCTGTCGATGGACATTTAGGTTGCTTCCATGTCCTGGCTATTGTAAATAGTGCTGCAATGAACATTGGAGTGCATGTGTCTTTTTGAATTATGGTGTTCTCTGGGTATATGCCCAGCAGTGGGATTGCTGGGTCATATGGTAACTCTATTTTTAGTTTTGCAAGGAACCTCCATACTGTTCACCATAGTGGCTGTATCAATTTACATTACCACCAACAAGATTGTTCCCTTTTCTCCACACCCTCTCCAGCATTTACTGTTTGTAGATTTTCTGGTGATGCCCATTCTAACCGGTGTGAGGTGATACCTCATTGTCTTTTTGATTTGCATTTCTCTAATAATTAGTGATGTTGAGCAGCTTTTCATGTGCCTCTTGGCCATCCATATGTCTTCTTTGGAGAAATGCCTATTTAAGTCTTCTGCCCATTTTTGGATTGGGTTGCTTGTTTTTTTTATATTGAGATGGAAGAATTATTTATATATTTCAGAGATGAATCCTTTGTCTGTTGATTCGTTTGCAAATATTTTCTCCCATTCTGAGGGTTGTCTTTTCATCTTGCTTATAGCATCCTTTGCAGTGCAGAAGCTTTGAAGTTTCATTAGGTCCCACTTATTTATTTTTGTTTTTATTTCCATTACTCTAGGGGATGGATCAAAAAAAATCTTGCTGTGATTTACGTCGAAGAGTATTCTTCCTATGTTTTCCTCTAGGAGTTTTATAGTGTCTGGCCTTACATTTAGGTCTTTAATCCATTTGGAGTTTATTTTTGTGTATAGTGTTAAGGAGTGTTCTAATTTCATTCTTCTACATGTCGCTGTCCAATTTTCCCAGCACCACTTACTGAAGAGGCTGCCTTTTCTCCATTGTGTATCCTTGCCTCCTTTGTCATAGATTAGTTGACCACAGTTTATCTCTGGGCTTTCTTTCCTGTTCCATTGATCTATACTTCTGTTTTTGTGCTAGTCCCATCCTGTCTTGATCACTGTAGCCTTGTAGTATAGCCTGAAGTCAGGAAGCCTGATTCCACCAAGTCAGCCTTTCCTTCTCAAGATTGCTTTGGCTATTTGGGGTCTTTTGCATCTCCATACAAATTGTAAAATATCTTATTCTAGTTCTGTGAAAAATGCCATTGGTAATTTCATAGGGATCGCATTGAATCTGTAAATTGCTTTGGGTAGTATAGTCATTTTCACAATGTTGATTCATCCAATCCAAGAACATGGTATGTCCCTCCATCTATTTGTGTCATCTTTGATTTCTTTCATTAGTGTCTTATAGTTTTCTGAGTACAGGTCTTTTACCTCCTTAGTTAGGTTTATTCCTAGGTATTTTATTCTTTTTGTTGCAGTGGTGAATGGGATTGTTTCCTTAATTTCTCTTTCCGATCTTTCATTGTTAGTGTATAGAAATGCAAGAGATTTCCTTGTGTTTTGTATCCTGCAACTTTACCGAATTCATTGATTAGCTCAAGAAGTTTTCTGGTGGCCTCTTTAGGATTTTGTATGCATAGTATCATGTCATCTGTGATGGTTTGACTTCTTTTCCAATTTGGATTCCTTTTATTTCTTTTTCTTCCCTGACTGCTGTGTCAAGGACTTCCAAAACTATATTGAATGGTAGTGGTGAGAGTGGACATCCTTGTCTTGTTCCTGATCTTAGAGGGAATGCTTGCAGTTTTTCACCATTGAGAATGATGTTTGCTGTGGGTTTGTCATATATGGCCTTTATTATGTTGAGGTAGCTTCCCTCTATGCCCACCCTCTGGAGAGTTTTTATCATAAATGGGTGTTGAATTTTTTTTTTTAATGGATGTTGAATTTTGTCAAAAGCTTTTTCTGCATCTGTTGAGATGATCATGTGGTTTTTATCCTTCAATTTGTTAATATGGTGTATCACATTGATTGATTTGCATATATTGAAGAATCCTTGCATTCCAGGGATAAACCCCACTTGACCATGGTGTGTGATCCTTTTAATGTGTTGTTGGATTCTGTTGGCTAGTATTTTGTTGAGGATTTTTGCTTCTAAATTCATCAGTGATATTGGTCTGTAGTTTTCTTTTTTTGTAGTATCTTTGTCTGGTTTTGGTGTCAGGGTGATGGTGGCCTCATAAAATGAGTTTGGGAGTGTTCCTTCCTCTGAAGTGTTTTGGAAGAGCTTGAGAAGGATGGGTGTTAGCTCTTCTCTAAATGTTTGATAGAATTCATCTGTGAATCCATCTGGTCCTGGAGTTTTGTTTGTTGGAAGGTTTTTTTTTTTTAATTGTATTTTTTTATTGGAATATAATTGCTTTACACTCTTGTACCAGTTTTTTAGGTACACAAAGTCAATCAGCTATATTTATACACATATCCCCATATTCCTTCCTTCCCTATACTCCACCCCCGCCATCCCCATCCCAGCCCTCTAAGGCATCATCCATCATCAAGTTGATCTCCCTTTGTTATACAGCAACTTCCCACTGGCTATCTATTTTACAGTTGGTAGTATATATATGTTTATGCTACTCTCTCACTTCCTCCCAGCTTCCCCTTCACCCCCTGTCCCGCCCACCCTGGTATCCTCCAGTCCATTCTCTGCATCTGCATCCTTATTCTTGTCTTGTCACTGAGTTCATCAGTACCATTTTTTTTTAAGATTCTGTATATATGAGTTAGCATACAATATTTGTTTTTCTCTTTCTGGCTTACTTCACTCTGTATGACAGACTCTAGGTCTATCCACCTCATTACGTATAGCTCCCTCTCATTCCTTTTTATAGCTGAGTAATATTCCACTGTATATATATGCCACATCTTCTTTATCCATTCATGTGTTGATGGGCATTTAGGTTGCTTCCATATCCTGGCTATTGTAAATAGTGCTGCAGTAAACATTATGGTACAAGTCTCTTTTGGGATTATGGTTTTCTCTGGGTATATGCCCAGTAGTGGGATTACTGGATCATATAGTAGTTCTATTTTTAGTTTTTGAAGGAACCTCCAAACTGTTTTCCATAGTGACTATACCACCTTACATTTCCACCAACAGTGCAGGAGAGGTCCCTTTTCTCCACACCCTCTCCAACATTTGTTGTTTCCAGATTTTGTGATGATGGCCATTCTGACTAGTGTGAGGTGATACCTCATTGTGGCTTTGAGATGCATTTCTCTGATGATGAGTGATGTTGAGCATCTTTTCATGTGTTTGTTGGCCATCTGTATGTCTTCTTTGGAGAAATGTCTATTTAGATCTTCCGCGCATTTGTGGATTGGGTTATTTGCTTTTTTGGTATGAAGCTTCATGAGCTGCTTGTATATTTTGGAGGTTAATCCTTTGTCCGTTGTTTCATTGGCAACTATTTTTTCCCATTCTGAGGGTTGCCTTCTTGTCTTGTTTATGGTTTCTTTCGCTGTGCAAAAGCTTTGAAGTTTCATGAGGTCCCATTTGTTTATTCTTGATTTTATTTCCATTATTCTTGGAGGTGGGTCAAAAAGGATCTTGCTTTGATGTATGTCATAGAGTGTTCTGCCTATGTTTTCCCTAGGAGCTTTATAATGTCTGGCCTTACATGTAGGTCTTTAATCCATTTGGAGTTTATTTTTGTGTATGGTGTTAGGAAGTGTTCTAATTTCATTCTTTTACGTGTAACTGTCCAGTGTTCCCAGCACCACTTATTGAAGAGGCTGTCTTTTTTCCATTATATATTCTTGCCTCCTTTGTCAAAGATAAGGTACCCATATGTGCTTAGGCTTATCTCTGAGTTCTGTATTCTATTCCATTGATCTTCCTTTCTACTTTTGTGCCAGTACCATACTGTCTTGATCACTATGGCCTTATAGTATAGCCTGAAGTCAGGAAACCTCATTCCACCACCTCCGTTTTTCCTTCTCAAGATTGCTTTGGCTATTTCGGGTCTTTTGCGTTTCCATACAATTCATAAGATTTCTTGTTCTAGTTCTGTGAAAAATGCCAGTGGTAATTTGATCAGGATTGCATTGAATCTGCAAATTGCTTTGGGTAGTACAGTCATTTTCATAATGTTGATTCCTCCAATCCAAGAACATGGTATGTCCCTCCATCTGTTTGTGTCGTCTTTGATTTCTTTCAGCAATGTCTTAAAGTTTTCTACATACAGATCTTTTGCCTCCTTAGGTAGGTTTATTCCTAGGTATTTTATTCTTTTGGTTGCAATGGTGAATGGGAGAGTTTCCTTAATTTCTCTTTCTGCTTTTCTGTTGTTAGTGTATAGGAATGCAAGAGATTTCTGTGCATTAATTTTGTATCCTGCTACTTTACTAAATTCACCAATTAGTGCTAGCAGTTTTCTGGTAGAGTCTTTAGGGTTTTCTATATATAATATCATGTCATCTGCAAAGAGTGACAATTTTACTTCTTCTTTTCCAATTTGGATTCCTTTGATTTCTTTTTCTTCTCTGATTGCTGTGGCTAAAACTTCCAAAACTATGTTGAATAATAGTGGTGAGAGTGGACACCCTTGTCTTGTTCCTGTTCTTACAGGCAATTCTTTCTGTTTTTCACCATTTAAAACAATGTTGGCTTTTGGTTTCTCATATATTGCTTTTATTATGTTGAGATAATTTCCTTCTATGCCCACTTTCTGGAGAGCTTTTATCATAAATGGATGTTGAACTTTGTCAAAAGCTTTTTCCGCATCTATGGAGATGATCATATGGTTTTTATCCTTCAATTTGTTGATATGATGTATCACATTGATTGATTTGCATATATTGAAGAATCCTTGCATCCCAGGGATAAACCCCTCTTGATCATGGTGTATGATTTTTTTAATGTGCTGTTGGATTCTGTTAGCTAGTATTTTGTTGAGGATTTTTGCATCTATATTCAACAGTGATATTGGCCTGTAATTTTCTTTTTTTGTGACATGTTTGCCTGGTTTTGGTATCAGGGTGATGGTAGCCTCGTAGAATGAGTTTGGGAGTGTTCCTCCTTCTGCAATATTTTGGAAGAGTTTGAGAAAGATAGGTGTTAGCTCTTCTTGAAATGTTTGATAGAATTTGCCTGTGTATCCATCTCGCCCTGGGCTTTTGTTTGTTGGGAGATATTTAATCACAGTTTCAATTTCATTACTTGTGATTGATCTGTTCATATTTTCTGTTTCTTCATTATTCAGTCTTGGGAAGTTATACCTTTCTAAGAATCTGTCGATTTTATCCAGGTTGTCCATTTTATTGGCATATAGTTGCTTGTAGTAGTCTCTTATGGTGCTTTTTATTTTTGAGGTGTCTGTTGTAACTTCTCCTGTTTCATATCTAATTTTATTGATTTGAGTCCTCTCCCTCTTTTTCTTGATAAGTCTTGCTAGAGGTTTATCAATTTTATTTATCTTCTCAAAGAACCAGCTTTTAGTTTTATTGATTTTAGCTGTTGTTTTCTTTGTTTCTATTATTTATTTTTGCTCTGATTTTTATGATTTCTCTCTGTCTACTAACTTTGGGTTTTGTTTGCTCTTCTTCCTCTAGTTTCTTTATGTGTTAGGTTAGATTGTTTAATTGGGATTTTTCTTGTTTCTTGAGGTAGGATTGTATTGCTATAAACTACTCCCTTAGAACTGCCTTTGCTGCATCCCATAGGTTTTGGATCATTGTGTTTTCCTTGTCATTTTTCTCTAGGTATTTTTTTATTTCCTCTTTGATTTCTTCAGCGATCTGTTGGTTATTTAGTAGCATATTGTTTAGCCTCCATGTGTTTGTATTTTTTGCAGTTTTTTTCGTGTAATTGATTTCTAATCTCATAGTGTTGTGGTTGGAAAAGATGCTTGATACAATTTCAGTTTTCTTGAATTTACCAATTCTTGATTTATGACCCAATTTGTTATCTATCCTGGAGATTGTTCCATGTGCACTTGAGTAGAATGTGTAATCTGCTGTTTTTGTATTTAATGTCCTATAGATATCCATTAAATCAAGCTGGTTTACTGTGTCATTTAAAGCTTGTTTTTCATTATTAATTTTCTGTCCAGATGATCTGTCCATTGGTGTAAGTGGGATGTTAATGTCCCCCACTATTAATGTGTTCCTGTCAATTTCCTCTTTCATAGTTGTTAGCATTTGCCTTATGTATTGAGATGCTCCTCTGTTGGCTGTATGTATATTTATAATTGTTATCTCTTCTTCTTGGATGGATCCCTTGATCTTTATGTAATGTCCTTTCTTGTCTCTTGTAACATTTTTTATTTTAAAGTCTATTTTATCTGATATGAGTATCACTACTCTAGCTTTCTTTTGATTTTCATTTGCATGGAATATCTTTTTCCATCCCCTCCCTTTCCATCTGTATGTGTCTCTAGGTCTGAAGTGGGTCTCTTGTAGGCAGCATATATATGGGTCTTGTCTTTGTATCCATTCAGCCAGTCTGTGGCTTTTGGTTGGTGCATTTAGTCTCTTTACATTCTAGGTAATTATCAGTATGTATGTTCCTATTACCATTTTCTTAATTATTTTGTTTTTGTAGGTCCTTTTCTTCTCTTAGGTTTCCCACTTAGAGAAGTTCCTTTAGCATTTGTTGTAGGGCTGGTTTGGTGGTGCTGAATTCTCTTAGCTGTTGCTTGTCTGTGAAGCTTTTGATTTCTCCATCGAATCTGAATGAGATCCTTGCTGGGTAGAGTATTCTTGGTTGTAGGTTCTTCTCTTTCATCACTTTAAATATATTGTGCCACTCCCTTCTGACTTGCAGAGTTTCTGCTGAGAAATTAGCTGTTACCCTTATGGGCATTCCCTTGTATGTTATTTGGTGTTTTTCCCTTGTTGCTTTTAATAACTCTTCTCTGTCTTTTATTTTCATCAGTTTGACTACTATATGTCTTGGCGTGTTTCTCCTTGGGTTTATCCTGCCTGGGACTCTCTGTGCTTCCTGGACCTGGGTAGCTATTTCCTTTCCCATGTTAGGGAAGATTTCAACTATAATCTCTTCCAAGATTTTCTCGGGTCCTTTCTTTCTCTCTTCTCCTTCTGAGACCCCTATAATGTGAATGTTGGTGCGTTTAACATTGTCCCAGAGGTGTCTTAGGCTGTCTTCAGTTCTTTTCATTCTTTTCATTCTTTTTTCTTTATTCTTTTCCACATCATGATTTTCACCATTCTGTCTTCCAGGTCACTTTTTCACCCTTCTGCCTCAGTTAATCTGCTATTGGTTCCTTCTAGTGTATTTTTCATTTCAGTTATTGTGTTGCATATCTCTGTTTGTTTGCTCTTTAATTCTTCTAGGTCGTTGGTAAACTTCTCTTGCAACTTTTCGATCTTTGCATCCAGTCTTTTTTCAAAGTCCTGGATCATCTTCACTATCATTATTCTGAATCCTTTTTCTGGAAGGGTGCCTATCTCCTCTTCACTTAGTTGTTTTTCTGGGGTTTTATCCTGTCCCTTCATCTGGCACAAAGTCTTTTACCATTTGCATTTTCTCTGTCTTTCTGTGGTTGTGGTTTTCAGTTCCACAGAATGAAATACTGCTGATACTGCTGTCTGTCCTCTTGTGGAGGAAGCTATCTAGGAGGCTCATGGGTGCTTCCTGATGGAAGGGACTGATGGTGGGTAGGGCTGCATTGGCGGAGCTCAGTCAGACTTTAATCTGATTTGGTGGGCAGAGCTTAGTAAAACTTTAATCTGCTTGTTTGCCAACGGGTGAGTCTGTGTTCCCACCTTGTTGGGTGTTTGGCCTGTGGCTACCCAGCACTGGAGCTTACAGGCCCTTTTGTGGGGCTAATGGCAGACTCTGGGAGGGCTCATGCCAATGAGCACTTCCTAGAACCCCTGCCGCCAGTGACCCTATCTCCTTGGTGAGCCACAGCTACCCCCCACCTCTGCAGGCAACCCTCCAACATCAGCAGGTAGGTGTGGTTCAGTCTCCTATGGGGTCACTGCTCCTTCCCCCTGGGTCCTGCTGAGCACACTTTTTTGTGTGCCCTCCAAGAGTGGCGTCTCTGTTTCCCCCAGTCCTGTGGAGGTCCTGCAATCAAATCCCGCTGGCTTTCAAAGTCTGATTCTCTGGGGATTCCTCCTCCCATTGCTGGACCCCCAGGTTGGGAAGCCTTACATGGGGCTCAGAACCCTCACTTTAGTGGGTGGACTTCTGGAGTATAACTGTTCTCCAGCTTGTGAGTCACCCACCCAGCATTTATGGGATTTGATTTTAACGTGATTGCGCCCCTCCTACCATCTCATTGCGGCTTCTCCTTTGTCTCTGGATGTGGGGTGTCTTTTTTGGTGAGTTCCAGTGTCTTTCTATCGATGATTGTTCAGCAGTTAGCTGTAATTCTGGCACTCTTGCAAGAGGGAATAAGCGCATGTCCTCCTACTCTGCCATCTTGATCCTCTCCCCGTGAAGTCATATTTTCAACAGGACTTTCTTTCCTTTAAAATTGCTATATAGTGCAGCAGATTTAGTAATTTATTACTTTATATTGATAACAACCAGCATATTCAATATAAACACTTCAAAAAATTGTCCTTATGGAGGAAACAGCCTGCATTTTATTTCCAAAGCGCTTCCTCTGTGCCAACAATGTAGACAGCAGGCTTCTCACACCATTTCCTAACACAAAAATTAAAATGTAAAATTTCTTCTTTCAGGCCTGTGTGGAAAACATGAGACTTTTCTTTTAAAATAAGATTCCCATGTCTAGTCTTTAGTTCTCAAATCACAGATGTTTATGACAAAGTTCTTCAGAGTTTCTTAGTTTTCAAACTTCTATCACTTTCTTCTTAGTATTAAAGTTCATGCTACCTGGGTTTTTTTCTCACAGAAATCCCATTGCCTGAATATCCTCTTAGCTTTGAATACATTTCATAACTGTTGTTATAGTAAATCCAAATTTACTTTGCTTAATTTATCTATCCCTAAAAATCTTTGAGTTCAATTCTAATTTTTCTTTGTCATAGACTCCTATTTTAAGCAAACTGCCTGTTAGATCTTGAAGAGAATGCTCTTGGATTGATGCTTTAAATTTGTTCTTGGAGGGAAAGGAATATTTCTTGTTTTCTAAATTTCCTGATTTCAGTTAAGGTATTTTTTAAGGAGAGGCATTGTTTATACTGGTCACTCCTCTCCATGTGCTTTAGTGTTTCACCGAAAAGCCATAGAAATTAGGGAACTCCAGTGTACACGTTGCCACCTGGCCAGTGGTTTACATATTTTGTAAGATGATTTTAGTGGCCATATTAATTTATTGAGTTTTACTAAATTTTTTAAACATGATTTGATAAATTAAATTTGAAATGGATGTCATGTTTAGAAAATCTTTATATTAAATAATCTTTCATGGGTCTTTAAAAAGTTGTGCTTTTAAATTTAGGGAAATAAAATGTAATAAAACCACACCAGAAGTGGCAAATTTAATGCTATTATAATGCCTCTAGAGGGCAGTGTTAAATTATTTGAGACTATACCTAAGAATTTTCTCAGGCAAGTCACTCAACATTTGAAGAGTAGACAGTGCAAATGGGAGAAGGGAGTGTTCTTTGTGTAATCTTATTCATGGATGCAAATATCTGTGAAATTCAGGTCCTCACACTTGAATCAACAAGTGCTTTAGGGATGGGATTTTTTAACTGAGCTCTTATCTGCTCTCCAGAGAAGGAACCAAAGTTTTGGTCAGATCACTTTATTTTCACATATGTGGTTTGAATTACAGATTTGAGGGAAAAGAAAAGGATTTAGATGAACTGATAATTACTTTAATAATCTTTTCAAAATTGTATCAATGTAAGTATAATTTTTGTCCTCTGAGGATTCTTTTGCTCTCTTTGTATCTGTCTATCTATAGATATTTATATCTTGATATCTTATACATCCCATGCCACATACATGTGTGTGTGTGTGTCCGTGTGTGTGTGTGTGTAGAGAGGTAGAGAGAGAGTTCTAGATATAGATATTTATAATACTTCAAGTTATTTCTTAGTATGCCTATGAATGAAAAAATTAAGTAATTATAAGGCAGAATGAAACCCTTACTAGCTGCTGTCACTTCACTTCAACCTTTTTCACACAGAAGCTGTGCTCCATCCCTGAAGCACAGGAGATATTCCTGAGACCCGGGTGAGTTGTTTGGCTTGCTCAAGTAGAGAACTATAATTTACAGTTTTTCATTTCAGTTCTTTCCTTTGTAGATGTATCTTTCCGAAGTTATAAAGTCAATTTGATTTTTCTTGAATAATCATGTCACACCCTGAGGTGATGAAAGAAGATTCGAGGCCCCAGCTGCTTTCCTGTATTCAAAACTGGTTGAAAGCGTGAAGGTTTATTCCTCTTGTTGTTGATATAAAAGGTAGGATCAGCATGACTGCTTTACTTGTTCTTTTGGCATTCTCTTTGGGAATGTAGAATATATTTTCTTTTGTAGAATATGCTTCCAAACTGAATACAGAACCTGAGGAATGGTTTTGCATTTCTTCCAATATTTTTTGTGAAGGAAATATTAAACATGCCCTTTAAATTTGTAGAAGTCATGCTTAATTTAAAATTAAGTACATAAGGAAATGTAGATTTTGGTAAAAAAGAAAACCTTTTTTAAGATAATTTATATATAGCTCATATTTCTTAGTAATCTGTGTTTGTACAGTATTGTGAATATTTCATGAAACCTTACAGTATCTGAGAGGTAAAAAGTATTATTCCTACTTTAAAAATGGGAACACTGAATTTTAGAGTCAAAAGTGACTTCTGTAAGGTTACACAGAGATCACCATTGGCATAGGCAAGAAAAAAAGTTTTCTGATGCCTGTCTAAAATTATTACAAAGCAATCCTTTCTCTTTCAGAAAAGAGACACCCTCTGAGAGTAAAGTTCATTTGTGTCTAACTTTCTGTAAACATCAGGAGCCTTTTGAGAAAGGCTATCTCTAGGCCCACACACCCCTTGTTGGCCAGTGGTGCAGATGAACTGAACTACAGATTCTTCCTCCTAAGTCCAAAACAATGGTAATCTGATGGTTTTGCCTGAGAATAGTCTGTTCAGACCGATCAGTACATAAATTTATGGCTCTTTTGATATTTAATTTATGTGATTTTTAGTACACGTAAACATTGCAGTGAAGTCCCTGATTTGGAACATATAATTAAAATCTCCCACCAGCTCCTATGGCAAGTAAGGTAACATAATTGTTATTGGTTCAAACCCAGGACATTCACACCTGGTGGAAAAGACCCTGGCCTCATAAGTGATTCTGCTTATTGCACCCCTGTGTACACTCCAGTTCCTGAAATCCTGAGAGGCGGCTTGGCTTGTGGACTGCACTGAGTTCCAGAAATAACTCCATTCTTTGGGTTGGCAGGCCAAAATCATTGTTTCCAATTACTGAACAATCTCGTAACCTGCTTCCCCACTTCCAGGGTATCTCTACTCTCATATACCACACCTTCTGCCATTGCTGCTCATTCAGTTGTGTCCAAACTAAGCATTCAAAGCCCTGTATAAACTTGTGCAATTTTACTTAATCAAGAAAATTTTCTTCTCCCACTCTCTACACTCAATACAGATGGGTCCTGTGTATGCCCCAAACTTTCAACACTCTATTCAATCCAGCTCACACTTTGGAGTTCCAGTTCCCAATGTATCCAATGGCTTCTTGGGTATCAGTACTTGGATGCCCTGTGGACAAGAAAAACTTAACCTTATCCAGAATGCAACTCATCATCTCCACATACAAACATGTTTTCCTTCTGTGATGCCAATGCCAGTGAAGATTCCAATGACAATCAGTAGATTGCTCAGACCTGAAACTGTCACTTCCCTCATTCATCACTTCTGATATTTCTGAAGTCCTAAGTATTTCTTGCATCTTTATACTCTTCTCCTCTTCCTAAATCTAGACCACCATCATCTCTTGCTTAGATTACTACAGCATTTCTCATGATGTAACCAAAATGGTTAAAGCTATCATTTCTTTACTTAAAAATTTTAAGTGACTCTCTTTAGCTTTCAGGGTAAAGTCCATATCTTTAACGTGGCCTATAAAGACACTGTTTTATCTTGACTTTGCTTATTGATCCAACCACAAATCTGGGCTCTGGCAAGATTGACACCAATGATGAAATGTTATATTATTTATTTAGTAATATTTTACAGGAAAATAAACATGATTTTTAAGTGTGAGGGAAATTAATGCCTCTGAATGTGGTGATCAAGAATTCTCAGTTTGTCAAACACACTTGCCTTATCTTGTATTTCCACACATTAGTTCAGAGTCTTATCTCCATGTAGATCACTTATCTTGAGCACACACTCACTCCCAGATACCTCCTGGGTAACTTTTACTCAGACATTAGGTTTTAGCTTAGATATCAATTCTTACAGAATATCTACCTTGTAAGATAGGCATCTGGGGTCCTACCTGTGTGTACTCATAGCACCCTGCATTTGCTTCATTACATGCAGGTATCATGATTTCCTGTTTTCCTAACAGTAGCCCACTAGACGCTAAGCTCCATGAGGGCAAGGGCTCTGTCTCTTCTTTTCACACTTGTGCCTTCTGTTCTGGGCATGGTGCTTGTAACCATTAGATACTCAATAAACATTAGGTAAGTGAATGAATGTAACAAATATAGCTTATGGTTCTAAGCATTACATCACATTTTCCTGTATTGAGAAAGCTTACGCTTCTCTTCATATTTTTTGTGTTCAATATTTTAATATTTTTACATAATCTCAAATTTATAGAAAAGTTGCAAGAAAGTATGAGGAAAATTTTTTCCTAAACTGTTTGAGATTGACTTGCCAACTTGATGCCTTACAACCCCTAATACTTTAATGTTTTCATAAAAACAAGGACATTCTCCTACATAAGCACAATGCAAACATCAAAATTAGGAGATAGACATCAATACATCACTACTATCTAGCTTTCAGACTACTTTCAATTTTTGCTAAATGTTCCAACATATACTGACTCAGGCATGGAAATGGTAGATCTGATAGAAGGAACACAGACCTCTAGTAGTATCACTGAGGAGCTGAATTAAGCAACCCTGGAGCTGCCTTAACTCATGACTTTTTCTAATGTTCATGATACATTTTTATGTTGTTTAAGCTATTTTGAATTGGCTTTCCTGTTACTTGCAAATAAAAGCAGCCTAATTGTTAAGTGATATTTGAATAGTTGTTTGCTATTATTTCATGCATGTTGGTCTTATAATTCCATTTGAACTTTAAAATCTTGAAAACTTAGGGAGCATAATTTAGAAATATTTTATGTATTTCACAGCATCAGATATAGTGTTTCATATGTAACAAATATTCAATAAATATCTGCTTATTAATTATATTCTTCCTAAAACCTTATTAGAATTATTCATCTTTGCTTCTAAATTAAGTATTTTATACATTTCTGTTATCATTAAAGAACTGCTTAGAAACAAAATTATCAAAGCATACAATTTTAAGAGCAGAAATTTATTTAGTATGAATGGCTTTATTGTAATGTTTTCTTTTTTCTTTTCCTTTACTATGAGAACATAAAATGTTAGATTTGAAAAAGACCTTGTAGATGATCTAGCTCAACTCCTGTTATAGACTTAGATTCCATGGCCCAGAAATTAATGAAAGGTCTAGTAGACTTTCACCAATCTATATAACGTGCCTTTCAAAATAGTCCTATGTACGTTAGTCTGGATTCTTTGCAAAACATACATGCTTGACTACATCATACTGTTTTGAATTATCCTTTGGCTCAAATACAAAACATTGTCTGAGAAATATCTATATCTAATCCATTCATCATTTGGATTCCAGTTTCTTTAAGTTCTTTGTTTCCATTATTCTGCTACCTTCCTCTATATTGTAATGCATTATTTAGCAAAGTATCTTACCTTTTTCTCATATGCAGGCATGTGTCTCCTACTGTGCAGTCTATTATCTATGAGAGATACAAGAGGCAGAATATTGTAGTTCTTAAGAGCATGGGCTCTGGAATCACTGCTTGGATTAGAAACCCTACCCTCTCCACTTGCTGGCTGTGGGAATTTGGGGAATCTAAATTAATCTCTCAAGACCCTTGTATCCTTGTATGCAAAACTAGGAAAAAGTAATATTGGCCGTTTAGGATGCTTGTAAAAATTAAAGTATTTAATATATGTAAAATTCAAAGGACATCATAAACATTTAGTGAGTTTATATGTACTTATAATGACTGGTACATGTTCAGTTTACAAAATGACATTCTTACAATGCCTAAGGAAATTTGTGCGTGATTATTTCAGAACTATCTGTGCTCCGATATGCTGTGATGTATTTTAATAAATCTGCACTTCTTTATACATTTGCCATTTATGAAATCTATGTAATTTCTTAAGACATTTTTAGATAAAATGCTTCCATTTTTGTATTGTTCAGTATATTTCCAAAATCCTGAAAGATAAGCTGCCTTTTAAGTTACAAAAAACAAAGTCAATAGAAAAAATGCTATGTATCTTTTTACTTTTTAAAAGTTTGATGACTTTCATGATAAAGTAGTAAATTAAATTCTAGACAAAAACCATATAGACAACATATAATGATTAATAGAAGATGGAATGAATCTAATTTTTACGATTTTCTTTACAAGATGTTTGATTTCACAGTTAGTTCAGGTGTGCAGCTTCTTCTTCTGGTATCCCCCAGATTAAGGTGAGATAATTAAGAGGAGTTGATATAGAATGACTAGTTGAGCAACAAAGAACTGGTCATAGAATCAAAGTGAAAATATAGAATGAGGCTAGCTTTTGTGAGATTAAAATACAAGATAATGATAAAGTTAGTAATGATGTTTTATAGTTTCCAAAGTATTTCACTTACACTATTACTGTTGATATGTTACAGGGAAGCATCTCCTAATCACTCAGTACCTACCTGGGTCTGTGCCCTTTTGAACTACTGAAAGGACATATTTATTTATTTTCTGATATGTTATTTTTATTTACTACTTGTTATTTCAAATGAACACTTATGCATACATTTAAAAATAATTTTGTATTTTCTTTTATGTTACACAATTCTAATAACTCAGCCAGAAATTTTCTTCATCTGTGTATAATTTCCATACAGAAATTTTATAATTCTTGTGCTATGACTCTTGGGTGCATAAGGAAGTGTTGGTGAGTGGTCTGTAACTAGGAGTTGCTAAGAAGCATCTTAATCCCCTTCTGGGCCAGTTAGGTGAGTTCAGAGGTGAGGTTGTGGGACAGGGTAAAGGGATAGGGCAAAAAAGAGCTACATTTCTTGCTCACTTTTTTGTCCAATTGGCAACTCAATCCTTTTGTGATAACAAGCTCTTCTGGGAATATAAATCAGGAAGGCCAGAACTACAGATCACTTGCTTTTGTATCCTTTGTCTAAATCATATCGACAGCTAGCAGGGATTGTGTTACTGTTTGAGAGGAAGGTGAAACAATCTGGAATGTAAAAACAATAGGGAATAGGAGGAAAAGGAAAGGCTGAAAAGTTGCCAGGGTTGCTTAGGCATCATTCCCTGATAGACTCCTTGCTAACTCCTCCTTCTTCATCTTTCTTTTACTGTTGGTAGCACAGGGTTTCCTGTATTATTGGGCTTTCTAGAAGATACCTCTAGTAAATGTGGAGATTCTCCTTTATTTTACATTAACCCTTTACTGGGATGCCTACTGGGGAAAGGATGCTACTCAAAGTGGTCAGAAGTGGATACCATCTGTTTCCCAACTGTCTTTTCCTTCAGACCAAACTCAGATTGACCCTGATAGGCATATGTGGCAGAGTGTCAAAAACAGGAGGCCAAGATTTCTCTCATGGCCTAATTCATCCTCTTGTACCAAAAAGGGGACTAAGATCATAGCGTTAGGCCTTCCACATGTGGTGTCTGCCTTCCAGATCTTCATGAGTGCTTCTCAGTTTCCATGCTCCTGTACCCTACCTCTACACACACACACACACACACACACACACACACACACACACACACACACATACACATACACACACACGAATGTGTCCTCTAGGACCTTCTCTAACCTCTAATTTTTGGTTTTGCCAGTACCTCCTTGCATCAAAAATATGCCTGTGTATCTTGTGATCTCCACTGTCATATGCTTCAGTTACAAGCTTTTTCCTCCCCTGTTTTATGGACTCTTATTCTGTCAAGAGTAAGATACAGACTGAACAGTCTAGCAGCAGCCCTGGTAAATTTCTGCAAGAATTGCTTAAAAGGAAGAACACTTACCACAGTGGTCAACATAGTGTGGCCTCATCAGGAAGGCACATCCCTTCCATTAATGTGACTTTGATCCTATTCTTTAAAAATAACAACACTATTTCGCTATGGGGTATTTTACTAAATTTCTAAACCAGTTTGTAAAAATAGGCCACCATATAAGCTAAGAAGAACTTTATCTGAGCCATTCAGAATTGGTGGTATCAGCAGCTTCAAATAGGATCTGACTCCCAAATTTATCTCCTGAGAGAAATGGATGGCTTTCAATTCACCCCATTACACATAGTGGGGAGGGGACATGCTAGCTTTCTTAAAGAATAGTCAGAAGGCTGACTTAGTTTCCTCAAGTTAACCTTTTAGGTAAGTTGAAAGATTTTGTATCCTGTACATGAATGACCAGAACTTGGCAGATGTTCAAAAATATTTATTGAATTGAGTGAGACTGGAAATTTTTACTTGTATTTATTTTCTTCAATATTTGCCAAATGAAGCTATTCATACATTCAACAATGTATGTTTTTGGCCTACTATGTGCCAGATACTGTTTTTGAATACTGCTTCTCAATCTTTTTAATAACATCTCTGCAAAATTTATTTGCATAACACAACCTTAGTAATGTCTCTCGTCATATATGGTGGTTTTTAAAGGGACCTGAGGGAGTAATGTTCTCCTAGCAAAGGTGCATTGAAATGGCTGGTAGTAGAGAGCCCTGTGTAGATTGAGAAGCTCTTGGCCCCATTCTCATACTCTACTCTGATATCCTAAGTGTTTTTTAACCCTCCACCTTCCCTTCTTTTTTTTTTTAAAATTAATTAATTTGATTAATTAATTTTTTTGGCTGCATTGGTTCTTTGCTGCTCACTCAGGCATTCTCTAGTTGCGGTGAGTGGGGGCTACTCTTTTTGCGGTGCGTGGGCTTCTCATTGCAGTGGCTTCTCTTGTTGCGGAGCATGGGCTTTAGGTGGGTGGGCTTCAGTAGTTACAGCATGAGGGCTCAGTAGTTGTGGCACATGGGCTTAGTTGCTCTGTGGCATGTGGGATCTTCCTGGACCAGGGATCAAACTTGTATCCCCTGCATTGGCAGGTGGATTCTTATCTACTGCACCACCAGGGAAATCCCCACCTTCCCTTCTTAAATATCAGTAGCCAGGAGAAGAACAAAGCCTACTGAGGAACTTCAATTTGGCTAACATATAGCATAATGCATTTTATAATAACAGTAATTTTATAATCATAAGTTTCAACTTCCTTTTAGTGCAAACTTGTGTTTGGAAAGTTTGATTTTTTTCTATGAGGTACCTTTTTTTAATATTAAAATTATATTATGCTTAAATAGAAACTTTAAAATGGAATGGAAAGAAAAATCTTTTTGTTTTTTTTTCACATTATGTTTATTAAAACACTTTATTGTTAGCTTATGAAAATATACTCAAAGTTAAATTATTTCTTAAAGTACATTGGTGAGCCTTTTGAGAAGCAGATACCACAATGAAAAAAAATTTCTTCCAATTCTTCCAAATGTTTAGGAACCAGGATTTATTGATTACAGTTGTTTTTTGTTTTTTTTTTTTTTCCTCAGCACAACTTGAGTAGCAAGTGATTTTTTGATTAAAATCCTCTCAGGATAGTAGATTTGTGGAAGATGTAGGTAGATCCAGACATTGTAGACCTGTACGCTAAGATGAGATTATGTTTTCACTTATAATTTAAAAATCCTTTATGTATTCAAATATTAAGAAGTAACACAAGAATCAATATGAAACAAAAAATAAAAGGTAAGAGATATTGGTATCAAACCACCATTTTAAAATGAAATAAAATGCTTTTGTAGCAAGACCACTGTGGCTTTAACATCCTCATCAATTTAAGGAAACTTGAGACAGGCTTCTTCCTGACGTTACACTTCTAACCTCCCTTCTTCTTAGATCATTTACTTTAGGATATTTGTAATTATAAAATTTTCTCCGCCCTTTGAAAAGTAAATCTTTTTAAAAGCTTCTTGTCAGTTTTATAACCTAGGAATGTGTTTCTTAAGAACCTGGGAACCACCCCTTTGAAATGTCTGATCAAGGAAGATGGCACCTCTGTTCCCTGTCTCCATGGAGATTAGATGCCTCACTTCTGTGGGACACTTTGCTCCAAGTTATAAAACTACTTCCTATCGTAGAGCTATGAGAAAGTTTACATTTCCTTTGAGTAAGCCCAATTAGAAAACACAGGTGGCCTATGAGTTTCGCCCCGCACGGAACTCTTAAAACTCTTCTCTTTGTTTCAGTGGAGTTAAGCTCAGACTGGGCTCTGGCCTTTTCCCCTATTGCAATAGTCTTGAATAAAATCTTCCTTGCCTTTTTAAATTTTGTCTGGTGCAATCTTTGCTTTGATAAGCATTAGACTACATGGTAGCTAAGTGTTTCATAAACATATAGAATATTCTACTACATAAAATATCTTGCTTTTTAAATAGTATTAATGAGTCATCTACCACAAATGCTTCTGTAGAAATTATATTTTATGTAATAAATTCAAATTAGAAGAATTCTGTATCTGTTTTATCATAAATATATCATTTTGTTGTATGTGAGAGTACATAGGTTCACGTTTATTCTTGAATATGTGATGCATCTGTTTGTCTGTAGAGAAAATACACACCAAAAAATCTATTTATTTAGTGCATCAGTCAATAAGCCCAGAGATGCTGTATTTGAACTTTAAATTTCTCATGCAGAGAATCCAATAAATTCTTCCACAGATTCCCTTTGGCATCTGAGTAAATTTCTAGCGCCCTTTAAATTTTTATGGCTGTTTCTCTTCCTCTCTTACCCCAGAGGCAATGTTTCACCACTTTCACAATATCTCCACACCCTCATTTGCTGACCCTCTCCTCCAATGTTGAATTAACACATAGCTTCTAGACCCTGCTGGTTTCCCCCTGGACTGTCTTTCCGGCCCCTCCTCTTTCTTTTATTCTTTCTTTCTATTCTTTTTTTTTTTTTTGACACTCTGTCATTGTCTGTAGTGCATAAACCATAAGAAATTCTTAGTATTCTCACAGATTAGCCTTAAAAACACCAAAATCCAAGTTGTTCTGTACATTATATATATGTTCATATTTAGATATGCAGTAAATTTTGCACAGGGTCATGTGAAAAAAAAAAAACCACTGAAAAATGGATCTTTATATTACAATGGTTTCTGATTCAGAATAAAACCTTAAGGATATAGAGTTCATTATATGACAAGCTTATATGTCACTAATTTGTTTTCTCAAATCTGATGAGCAAGAAAAATGTCAGACATTTCTGATTAGTTTTAATTCTTTAAGAGGCTATGTGGTGCAAATATTCTTGGAAAATATCAGAGTCAAGTAACAGCAAAAAAAGGGAAAAATGATATTCTGTTGAACATATTGATTTGACAATTCAGAACTTAAATATACAGTGAACATTAATTCAATAGATAAGTATTTATATGTACTATATTATTACATAAAAATAATTGAACCAAATGAAGTGGGAACAGTGTTTTAAGGGTAAGATGTAGAAGCTGGTTGAAATTACATAAATTGGTTTGGCTGAGGTCACCTTATCAGTTATTCAATTTTAATGGTGACTGTGGATCACCCGTCATTAATTCTGCCAGGGTGGTGGGTAGTGATACAGAAGGAAGCCAAAGTGATGGCATTGACATATTGGCACTCACTCTATTGCCCTCATATCGATGTGATGCCTATAGAGTATCTATGATTCATGCATAAAATCACTGAATTCTCAGTCCCAGAAAAGTTAACTGTTGTAAAGTGTTGTCTAAAATCTCTTTTATGCTGTAAAGTAGCAGCTTCTTTAGCTTCTTAAGAAAATAATCTGCATTATTTATGAATTAATTTTAATTTCAAATGATGAGATTACTAATTATGCACTCCTTTTACCTGTGATGAGACACATCCTGATGAATATAGATGTTCTTTGATAGGTAGCACCTCCAATATGCAAAATTTTACTGTGAAATTATATGAATTTGAATGCTACTTCTGTTTATGTTGGATTAAATTCATATTTCTAAATTCAGCAGCCTCTTCCCTCTCTTTCTTGGTTCATTTTCAACTGTCAAAAGTCACAGCTTTCCCCAAAGCATTATAAATAACATAAAACAAATGTAAACGAATGAGAAATAAGGATGACAAATTCCCAAGTATTTTTGGGGGGGGTGGTAGGGAACTTGTATGAAAATGCACTCTTTATTCTATCCACAATTAAATTCTGTGATATTCTTATAGATTCAGGAAATTATAAAGCAGCAATACATCTTACAAATTTTCTTTTAGTCTTAGGCCTTCACTGATCTTCCCCCATGTTAAAAAAATTTAAAAAGTATACCCCAACCTATTTTTACTTTCTGTTTCACAGAAACTGTATGGCAAATGTAGATAGTGGGAACAATCATTGGCTTATTTTTTTTCTTTATATGAATGTTAAAATATATTAGCTACATTATAATGATTTAGGATCAAATTTACTCCCTTGTAGAAACATTTAGCACTAATTTTACAATTTATATAGTAATAGGAATGTGATCAGATACAGAGTTTCTTTTATTTAATAATTGTTCAAGAATATTTGCACTTGAATCACATGTGATATTAGAATACCTTTGACAACATAAGCCCCCAAAACTTAATTCAGTAACTGTGAATAAAGTTGAATAAATATGTTTATTTTACAAATGGAAAACAAATATTTTATGTCTAGAACTTCAATGGGATTGTTTGAAATATTCATTTTTTTCAAACGTTCCTCACACTAAAATTTAACATATTTAAATCTCTTGTGTTTCTCAGCATAGAGGATGTTCTTGACAAGAATTAGGACATGTCAGCATTAGAAATCTTAAAAAGTATTATTCCTGTAAATTTAAAAAAAATCAAAGAAATGCATAGCATTTATGCCAAATGAAGTCACCAAGATATATTTTTTATTGTTTTAAAACTAAACTGAAACTATATTTTGGTAAAAATAGTAAGTGCAGTTTTTAGAGAGTGATGTTGTATAATCAGAGGCTATTTTATGGTTTTTATTAACATTCAGCCTCTACAATTACTGATTTTTTTAAATAATCATCTACATTTCAAAACTCACCAAGCACTGTAAAAAAGTCTTTATGGATGCTTGATAAACCGTTCTAAAGCTCAGAGACTTAAACAATATTTTATTTGCTCACAATGATGTTCCACAAAAGTCAGGATCTTCAGCTGGGATCACATGAAGTACTGAAATAGTCACGTAGCAGGACAACTGAAATGGAACAATATGTATGGGTTGTTGGCTGTGAATGTGAACTGTATTTCTAGGCTCTCCTCCAAGTAATTACTCCATGTGTCCAGTTTGGGCTACCTCAAAGAATGGTGGTTTCCAGGTTCCAAGAATACTTCATTCAAGGAGCAAACCTCCAATGTTTTAATAAGGCCCTGATGGCTTTATGCATACTATCGTTCTGTTGGCCAAAGCAAGTCATAGGACCAAATCCAGTCTCAGTGTGGGAGGATATCACACAAAGGTATGAATATCTGGAGGTATGATTCATCAGGGGCCACTCATGTAAGAGTTTACCACAGCATTATTGTCAGAAAAGGAGAATTCCTACCCATTGAAGATGAAATCTGAAGGTAGCTTTCCTAATTTTGTTTTTAATTTTTATTGTAGGTTCTTTTCATTTACAATTTTAAAACCATAGAGAAAATCATGAGAAACTAAATTTTGTGCTGAAAGATGGTTGGTGTATTTTAAAATTTTCTCAACAGTTTTAAATTAACAATTGAAATGGAAAATAAAATATGGTTTTGGACAGAAATTTGGAGTTATAGATATAATCAGTTTTTACAGATATAACAATAAAGCTGGGACATTAGATTGAAATATCAATATAAAATATCAATGACAGCTTACACATTTTAAAGTAGTAATAATAGGTAGTATATCATTTTCATTTATCATCTTGTAGTTGATTTAAACCTTTCCAATTTTTCCCTCTGCCCTTTAAAGGAGATGCTCATATTTTAGTTTTTCAATTTTCGCATAATAAGTACACTGAGTAGCTTTTTCCGTTCTCTACTTTATCTGTGCCTGTCAACAAATATGTAATGTTTTTGTGTTTTTATGACTCTAATTTGTTGATTCTCACCTTCCATGTTTGAAAGCATAAGTCATAGAGTAACTTGGATGCTTAAGCAAAAAAAAAAAAAAAAAACTGTTTGATTCACTTTATGTGACCTCTGCAATATCACTGAGTAGATATTTCCCAACTGCCTCCCTTGTATCCTGGGTCACATATTCTTAGAAATGTCACCCAAAATAACTTCCTGCCAAAGCACTTGTCATCAGCCCTCTTATTTCCATCCTCTCCTTTTCTCATCTAATGTGGTTTTCTGATCTGAATCTCTTTTTCTTCCCTTATCTTTTCAAAGATTCTATTGTAAGAATCTCTATTTCTAGACAACCCACTTTAACTTCCTTCAGAGGTTCCCAGCACCCAGTTTCCTTATTCAAAATGATCTTCAGTAGAAGTGAGAGGAACTGATATTCTAGCAGTTGCAAAAAAAAAAAATATATAGAAATAAATTTGCATATATTTGAAACTCACATAATAGGAACTAAAATTGGAGAGGGAATACTTTACATGTAAAAGTGCTTTTCAGATTGTAAAGTGCTATACAAATTTAAGGTATTATTATGAATAATAATGATGATGTTGATGGTGATCATGAAATCAGTAGCCTTTACTAAAGACTAGTTCAGCCATGAGGAGTTGTTCAGTTAATTTAATATTCATTGTAGAATGCCTTCCAAATCATTGAATGTCCACATTATAATAGCAGCTATTTCAGGAAGATTTTTTACATGATTCATTTACATATCAGCATCTTCTTGAATGTTCATTTTCAATGCTAATTGTATAAGATGAAAGTTATAAACTTGGAATCCCTATTGCCATGTGGAGTAATTAGCAGATACTTTGGTAATTGCCTAGGTCTGCCATTTTTAATAGATTGCCCTCAAGTCTATAAATGTTTGGTTTCTTTTAAAACTCATCCTACAACAACATATGGGGATTATATGTGTGTTATTTTGCACAAAGAGCAAAATCAATGGTAAACCGTAAGTACTGAAGGGACATCATTGTAAACTAGTTATTGATGTGCTAAAAGTCATTTACACCTGCCATGGAAGATAGATTGTGACACTATTGATTTAACTGGTGGTGGGCATACTAACATAGCTGCCATGTAAACCAGCAGTCCACCATCTGTAAAATTTTATGCATATTTTGTGCAGATAGCTATACCGTATTTTGACAACCCCAAATCGGCTTTAATCTGTCAATTTCAAAGTTTGTCACCAGAAAGTTCATCTGAAGGAGAATGTCTGTTCAATTCACGTTAAATGCAAAATGATTACAGCAGATAACACTTACAAAATGCACCATTGCTTGGAAAAATAAAGTTGTTTAACATGGTTATTATGTACTTTCAAGGCATAATACAGTTTTTTAAAAAGCACATCTTAAAATGCCGATATGCAGTAGTATAATGAAAGATATATTTACTCACGGAAGGCATCTGGCAATAGCAGTAAAAGTAAAGATGCTTTTCTCTGCAATAATTCTTCATTCATATAACAATATGTAAGGGGGTAAAAAGTGGTGTAGTGCTGAATTTTCATTTCTGGTTCAATTTGAGGGAGACAACACTTTTCCAAAGGGAACATTTTTTTTCTGCCTTGTCCGCAGCATTTCCGCTCTCAGCATTTAAAGCCTTTTGGCTTTGCAAGAGAATCAGGATTGTATTTCTATAGCACCCTCTCACTTAAACATTCCACTGGCTGCATTGGACAGCAGCCGAAAACTATCAAGGTACAAAAAGAATCTGCCTTTTACTCAGAGAAATTATAGTAAGAATTGGGAGAAGAAAGATGTATTAAGATAGCACTGTGTCTGACACATGATCATTCATGATTTTTGTTTTTATTTTTTCTAATTTTAATCTATTTTTCTCAGATGTTATATGTTGCATTAAGTGAAACAGCAAAAGGAAACTAATAGTTCATGGAAAACTCGTAAAAGAAACTGAAAAACAGCATGGTTCTTCAAAAATTGTAATGGGGTATAACCATATGAAGTGCAGGAATGGGGCAGATATTTCACTCAATATTAGGATCTTTGACAACACATCCACTCCAGGTCAGGTATGCAAAAAGGGTTCTGAGTATCTTTTTAAATTTACTATGCCTTTTAAATGATTGAATAACATTCATCTTAATCTTTCTCACTATTTTAATAAGGATTTTGGACCCATTTTAATGAAACTTTACTTTTGTCTAATACCCTTTGTTATAATTGTGTAACAGTTGAAGAACAGTTTTTCATTGAAAAGAGATAGGTACCTAACATTGTTACAGAGAATCATGTGTGCAGGTTTTACATAGAGCATCTATTTGCTTTCTTTTAAAATTCTAAGTGAAATCAGTTACAGCAACATGAAAAGTTAAAGGGGTGTATTCTTCAAAACAGAAGCTTGCCCTCATTGCCTGTATGGTCATCTTCTACTCCTTACTCTTCTGCAGTTGGCTTTTTATTCCACCATTTAAAAAAATGTCTTTATCCAAGATCTCCAATAACCTTCTAATTGATACATTAAGTATCAGTTCTTCTTCTCTTTCCTTTTTCCTCTCTGCAGTGTTTGAAAATGCTGGTAAACCCCTACTTTACCCTTTGCTTAGTCTGATTATTCCCTTTTCTGTTTTCCCCTCATAGTTCTTAACCAATTACCTGATTCCTGAATAAAAATAGTCTTCAGTAAATAATCAACCTTCCCTCTTCGCTTTTTACTAACTCTAAACAAATCTTATAAAGTCTTATGGAATAAACCATTTCAAATCTCTCCCTAGCCCACCTTGTCAATGCTAATTCCTTTTTCCAAATGTCTATTGGACATTATTCAGTCAACGAATATTTATTCAGTGGTGACTGTATATCCTATACCATGCTTATTCTGGAGATACACACGCGAGGAGAAATCAGCATGGTCGTGGTCATCATGGTGCCTCAATTGTTGCAAGAAAACCAAAATTCAAATAATCATACGAATCAATGTAAAATTAAATTTGTGATGAAGATTATAAGTGGGAATGCCATGAAAGCATGTAATAAGAAGATCTGATCTAGGGAAAGCTGCTGTGAGAAATGATGCTTAAACCAATGTTTAAAGCCATGTAAAAAGTGAGAGTGCACATTAACTAGGTGAGAAGGAGAGATATGAGTGTTCCAGACCATGGAAAAATCAGGTTTAAAGACTTTTGTGGAAATGTCCTTGTTTTTTGTCTCTGAAAAAGGCCAGTGTGGCTGGAGTACATGTGACATGAAGTTAGTCAGGAGAGGTCAGATCTTACTGGCCTTTGTAAACTGTCTCAAAGGATTTTTATCTTTATCCTAAGAGCAAATTTTCAAGCAGTCTGAGGGGGTGGTGTGTTATGACAGACATATTAATTTTGAAAATGTGACACTAGGTGAAGATTGGAGAAAAGACTTGAGGGAGGCTAGAGATATAGAAGAGAACCTATTGAGTTAGCCTAGTTGAAGGATCATGGCGGCTTAATCTGCTGTGCGGTGGTACCAAAGGGGAATGATGAATAAGTCAAAAGATGCTTGGGGGATAAAACCACCAGGACTAGATGATGGATTGATGTGGAAAAGGTAGTGTGAGAAAGTGAAAGAAAATGCAATGATAAAATTCTGACCTCTAAAAAAGGGATGCCAGAATAAATACAGTACAGTTACACAAGAATTTCAGATTAACAATGATTTTTTTTTTTTAGTATAAGTATGTCTTATGCAATAGTTCGGACATATGTATACTAAGAAATTATTTGTTGTTTATCTGAAATTCAAATTTATTTGCTAAATCTGGCAACCCTCTTTCTAACTTGCCATCTCTGAATCAAAACTATGGGAGAGAACCAGTAGGAGAATGTGAGTAAGGTTTTGCTTATGTTGTGTTACCTTTAATTCTAGGACACAGGGGAAGAAATGTCAAAAAGGTATTTAGATCTGGAGCTGAGTTTAAAAGGCTTGGGATGAAGACATTTTTGTATGGTTTCTCCAGGAATACCTCAAATTCACACGTTTTAAACAAACTCATCTTTTAAAAAAATAATCAGTTTATTCCTTTCCCTTAATTTCATCACTTTTGTTAGTAGTGCTACCATTATCCCAAGGAAACAGAAATGAAGTTTAATCATTACTATTCATTTGTCTATTATGTTGCCCTATTGACACAGTTACCAAGCCTTACTACTATCAGCCCAGTAGCTCCCAATATTAGTATGTCTCAAAATCTATTATCTATTTTTTTTACAACCTTATTAGTTTGAACACTGCTTACTTTAAAAATATAGTTTTATATATTAAAAAACTGTAGTCAGTTTCTAGTCTATGTTGCTTCTGCAATATTCCTCCTCAACTCTAAGCATCAGTCTACAAGCTTGTAGTGACTTCATATTTCCTATAGAATAAAGATCACTATGAACCTGTTTTCATGAAATGACTAAAGTAATTTCCTTGAATCTAAGAGCCCAGAGAGCCAAATAGATCTTTAAGTAAATGCAAATGTTTATACTACATGAATTTCTCTTTTACATGTAATAGAAATAAGCAGTTGAAAACATAAGGAAACTAGTTTAATTACATATTATCCAAGAAACAATATCTTAAGAATGGAAGAGTGAAGGAGTAAGGTAGACAAAACTGTCAGGAAGAAAGCTAACCCATTATTGTGTTGATCAGCTAAGCATGAGCCTGAACACATGAGTATGGTGTCATGAAGACCTAAGTCCTTCAGGGGGAGCCATATATTGGTATTTTTCACTCAGCGTTTCATAATTGTTTTCAGTTGAAACTCTTTTAGTGTCTCTCCCATCAAAAGCACACTACCATCACTGCTTACACTGATACCATTATTCACTTTTAAATGAGTGAAAATGCATATAGCCTCAGAACTACACTATGACAGGAGGACTGGCTTCTTACATGCTCATTTTCTGCCGAAAGTACTTCTGTTTTGTTATTCCCAGTATGAACGGTGCATTGCGTTGCTCTACCAGCTAAAATAAATGTATGCACAAGAATGAGCTTGGTCTAATAGAAAGCAGTAAAATAAAAGCTGAGAGACTTACTGAGAGTTACTCAATATTTATTGATAGAACTTATCCACTAATTTTTTTTATAAACCAACATATTTCTGAATCACTTTGGAGCTACTGTCTTGTACTTTTTTCTTTTTGTAGTTAGCTCCATGTACTCATGCTCTAAAGAACAGAAAATAAGTGGACAAGAGTACTTTTTGAAATAGTATGGGTTGGAGACCACTGACATAATAGAATACTAAGACAGATGGAGTCATTATTCATAAAGTAAATAAAATTATAGTTGATTTGAAGGGGTTACCTGTTATGAAATAAACTTTCCAGAAAAATGCAAACCCTGATAAAGACTGTCACTTGACTCCATATTGTACCTGCCAATGATACAGTTCATCTCTGATGGGATGACGTGTGCTAATTGGTCTTGTGGTTATGAATCAAGTCATTCAATTACTGTGGATGATTTTCAAAGCAGGAGAGGGCAAGGATGAAAAGAGGGAAGGAACATAAGCTAACTCTGAGCTTGGGATTGCTTCTGTCATGTTAACTTCTGGCCTTCAAATAGAAAATCAACTAGTTTTGCTTTATTGTTGTCGCTGCATGATTCTTGCTTTTGCAGTTAAAATAATTCCTAGAGCAATATTGTTTGTTCCAGGAGTCCATTTTGGAGTTCAGTGTTATTGAAGTTTGTCTCGACTGAGAAGCAGGTCTAATCAGAAGGTTTAAATGACCCTTAACATTGGATATCCTTTGTGTGTTAAGTTATAAAGGAAAGCTGACACAATATTAAAATCCTAACATTCAAAACTTCTGGAGTTCCTTCCAGAGGTCCTGCTATTGCTTAACTCTTCATTTCCTAACCTTTTACTGACAGTGGAAAAAGATATTTGATATCCATGACCATGAGCAGATAAGTAAGCATACTATTATCTTGTCATATCTGCGCTTAGTTGCTCTCACTAAATTTATTTTTTGTTGCTTGTCAACATAAGCATGGAGTTCAGAGAATCCATGATAATAACTATGGAGATGAAAGACTGACAGTGAGGAGTCATTATGGAGTTAAGCAAGCTTATACTCTATTGAATTAACTTCGGCACTAATGTCTGAGTTACCAACTGAAAGAAAAAAACACTTCATCACTGAGGATGGAAAAGTCTTTATAGAAATCTTTGCTATAGCATCCAATTATTTTTAAAACATAGAGTAGTAAACCAGAGTTATCTCAATCAACTAGATGCCACAGGTTATCAATCATACCTCTGTAAGGCAATAAATATTATTTTTCAGTATTCTACAAAATTAAAGAAGAAGAATAGAGACAGTGGATCACTGTTTTTCAAAGCTTGGTCCATGGACAATTTACATTAAAATCATGTGTACTTCATTCACTTATTCAATCATTAGTAATTTTTTTACTTATTCATTCATGAACTATTTATTGCATATTTATCATTTGCCAAGTGCTGTTTAATGTTCTGGAGGTGCAGTGGTACATAAGAAAATCTCTTTCTCTTGTTATTAGAGTATTGTTAGAAAGGAAATTATTCTGGGCCCCATCACAGACCTACCAAATAAGAATATCTGGTGATCAGGCCATCTGAACTTTTGCCCTAGGTTTATAGGGAACATTGAGATACAATGCATGTTTTTCACCACTTCCCAGAAGCTCCAGATTTGAAATAAACAAGAGAATTCTCATTACTTATCTATAAGTATACACGCACATACACAAACCCAGACAAACCTCCAGTTTTCTCACTAACTTGAGAGACTGAGGAAGGGACTGGAAGCTTATCTAAAACATTTTCATTTGGGCAGGATGTTTCTGTTGGTATTACATGAACTCTTTGGTTGACTTATTCAAGCCTGTTCAGTTTTTCTCTGATTTCCATATTTGATTGTTTCTTCTATTCTATTTTCCTCCCTCTACCATGTTTTAAAAGTATATATTTAATAATATGTATTGGATATAATCTGTTGTTTTGCTTCATCAATGGCATTAGTATTTTCCAGATTGTAGACTTAGGCCTAAAGTCAGTGTTTCTTTATATTAATGCTATCCTACTCTTTAGGCCACCTTTAACTATAATTTAAGCCCTGACTTATTTCATGTCTTCTAACTGGATTCTTCTTCCCTCATAGCTTTTCTAATTATTCTTTCAGTAGTGCCATTTTTGGATGGTAAGGGGATCAATATCTTAACTACACTTTTTTTTTTTTAATATGTCATCTGCTTATGTTGGAAGGCCTAAGCCCCACACGGCCAATAAAGTTAGCAAAGTCACTGCCCCAAAGATAAAGTGAGACTAATTTGCTTTGGCAGCCAACACATCCCAAGAGATTTGGGAGCCCAGCCAACCTGAACTTGGAAGCAATGATGAAGCTGTCGACTGCCCAAGACTCTTTTCATTCTGATTCAGTGCAAAAAGGGTGTCATGGGACAAAGTGGTACCCAACTAGATTCTATGAGGTCTAGGTTTCTTCTCCTGAGTATTGCACCAGAAGCAGGATACAGTCAAGACAGGAAATAATGTAGAATAAGGCAATGCATCTCTGATAGAAAAACTTTTAGGTATTAAATATAATATGCTATTTTTACAGTGATGTTCCTGTAACTGAGGGTAGAGAAAGCTACAAATACTTTTCTCAGTATAATTTAAGTGGTTTCATTAGTTGCATTTCATGACCGACTACTCTTGTGATTTTGCTGAGGTACATTTACAGCAACAGAGTTGAGATTTCAACTATTTAGTTAGATGCTTTCAGCTGAATTTGTTCTTCCCTATGAATTGATATGAAATACCTCTTCAAAGAGCATTTCCAGGATGTTCCTAATTAACTTCAGAGTAGATATGTATTATTAACCATTTCTTACTGTCACCATCAAATACAGTGATTTTCATTTGCATCATTTCTTATGTGGAAATTCCCATGGAAAAGTTAATCATGTAGCAATTAAAAGAATCCTGAACCGCAAACTTCAGTGTGTACAAGAAAATAGGCAAGTATGACAAAAATGAATAAGATACTAATGTACAAATAATAATGAACACAGAGTGTAACTTCACTGAATTTAGCATCTTTGATTTAAATAGCACGTTTACTGTATAAAACTTATTTATAGCTCTGTAAAGTGATATGGGCCTAACTTTCAGGTGAATTAAAGATGTGTTTTAGAATTGTGCAAGAATTTATGAAATGTGCCTACTTTGATGCTATTTTACGACACAGAAAATTGTATTTTGAAGACTTTTATCATGAATGAATATTCTGTATGTTACACAAGATCCCATAATTTGTTTGACGTTGGGGGTCTTCCTTTGAAGCCAAGTTAAGGCAATGAAATACTTAGATTCTTAGTCCTAATTTCTCTCCCCATTTATTTCTGTCATCCTGCTGCTTGGCAGCTGCAAACCTAGCTCTTACCTCTAGGCAAGCAGGCAAGCAAGCGTCTCTTTCCTGAACTAATGGCCATGCATCTCCTTGGATTAATTGGCAAGTCAATGGTGCAGCCTGTATGTTGTTTCCCCAGGAGACCTGGTACTTGACATCAGCAACTTTTGAAACTCAGTTTGGCCTTAAGTTTGCTCCCAAACTTAACCCTTTGTAGGCCACTCATATTCCAATGGATAGCCTTATTAAATATTGGCTCTTAAGGTAAAGAGTTACATCTTTCAAAAAGACTTGAGAAAAGTGGGAAAGAATACTAGTTAATTGTAAAATAAGTAAAACATCTTTGAAAGGAAGATGTTTCTTTTTTTAAAATCAACTGTTGTTTTGACCATTTATGTACAGAAAGGACTTTCAGAGAATTTTACAACAAACATTTTTGATGAGCTTTGCTGGATAGTTTTTATTTCTTGAAATAATTCTTTGAATACTTAATTCCCTCATACCTTTTTTACACTTAGGCAAAATAGACTAAAAATTAGAAATGTTACTTCTTATTTGACCATCAACTTTCTAAATGACCTTGGAAATACAAGATGAAGTACACTTTCTTCTGTGTAGAATTAACAATTTGGATAAGATAAAGTCTTTTCCAATTCTAAAATTCTGGATATATTTTTTAAAATTCAGCTAGTGAATCTAAACTTATTCTCTAGAAATAGAAACAAAACCTCAAATACTTCTAATTAGTTTTTCTGATGAACATAAATAATTTCATCTAAGCTTAGATGTTCTGCTTTATTTTTTATTCACTCACTCCCAGAATTGAATGTTATATAAGTAAATTTAGCAAGAACTGATGTTGCTTAAAAAATACTCTCTTCAAATGACCCGATGCTCTAGACCAGCAGTGTCTGATAGAAATATAGATTGGGTCACATACGTAATTTAAAATTTTCTAGTACTCATTAAAACTAAAAGGGAATAAAGTTAATTTTAATAATGTATTTTAAACCAATATATCCAAAATATTATAATTACAACATGTCAATTTTTTAACATGGTATATTTTGCACTTTTTCTCTTTTGTGTATTTTACATTTTCTGCATCTCAATTAAGGTGCTAAATTTTAATCAGAAATACTTAATCTGTATTTTAACTTCATAAAATTTACAACTGAAAAAATGGAACCACACCTGCAAGTGGTTTCACACATACTTAAAGAGTTTTTCCTTAATTTTAAAATTAAATTAAATTAAAATTTAAAAAACTGAGCTCCTTATTGGCACCAACCACATTTCAAGGTCTCAGTAATCACGGGTGGCAAGTGGAACCATGCTGCACAGCATGTATCTATATACCGATCCACTTTTCACTGGAGAGGAAACGACATTTTTAAGGCTTCTTATTTAACAACAGCAACAAAATTCTGTAAAGACTGAGAGACCCTGTCCTGTTAAATTCACAAATTAACATTTAATAAAATGTTAAGATAAATAGGTTTACCTGAACTTTTTTTTTAAATTCCAGCTCTTTTCGACAAATACCAGTTGCCTGCACAGAATCATTAAGACTCTAAACCCTTGTTTTTGAAGTAATTTAGGACACCCTCTTTTTTTAAGTAAAATTCTAAAGCAAGAGGTACTCTTTGCAGAATAATTTTCTATTTTTTGCTGAGATCTTATAACTGGTGGGTAAAGCATCTCAAGAGTGAAGAGAAAATCTTCCAAATGCAAATATTGAAATAACTAGAGAATCATTTTCTTAAGTATAATACATATACTACAATTCATCATTTTGAGTGGAAATCACTGAAGAGGAGGAAAGATTTCATTTAACTTTCAATATGGTATTTAACAAAGAAAAGAGTCTATTTGTTCATTATAAAAAAGAAAGGTAGACATCATATTTTAGAAATGGAAGAAAATTAAATGTTGTGTAAATAGTCTAAATTGCACACTTCACAAATAAGAGAACTGAGTTCCAGGGATGCCAAGCTGATGTCTTGTCAAGATCACCAGCTATTTTGTAGCAGATCCTGGATTGGCTCCCATGCTTTCTTAGTATTCATAATATCCTTATTTCTTGATATCCTTACTTAGTACTTTTCCCCAAATTTATGCAATTGCATGTGTGTAAGTGTAAGATTGCAAAATTATTATATACTTAATTCCAGAATGCTGCTGGGCAAAAAACATAAAATAGAAAGATTTACTTCTGGTTCTTGCACATTGAAAAGGTGCCCTAAATTTTAGCAACAATAATGCTGTGCATTGTATGCTTTTATCCTCTCCAACCTGCAAAGTGCTTAGGACTCTATACAGTTGTAGATAATACAAAATAAAAACTTCAGAAAATTTACTATAAAACATTAAAAATCAGAAAACATATTGCAAATCATATCCTTTTAAAAATGTATTGATAGAAGGTGAGAATCAAATTTAATAGAAATAAACACCCTCTGAGTATAGTATACAGTAACTTGTTTTAACTATTAATTAATTGAAATAAAATAAAAATGTATCATTTACATTACCAGATATATTATATTTTACTTAAAAAATACCAGCTGACCTAAAAACCCTGAATCATGTTTTGTTTTTTTGTTTGTTTTTTAATGTGTGTAAGTATAACTTTGCTAGCAAAGTGAAATTCAGAAATTCATGCTAAAAAGTCAGATTCTTTGGGACTATCCTGCTAATTGATAAAAATTAACCCTAAACATTGCAAGTTTGTAAAGAATGCATATTTCAGGATGACTCCCAACTAATATAAATTTTAAAATTAATAAAAAATTACTACCTAAAATGTTGATAATTACAGAAGCTGAACGATAGGTACTTGGCAGTTCATTTATTTTTTCTACTCTTGCATTTATTATTTTAACATTTTCATTATAAAAAGGTAAAAAAAGATAAAACAAAGACATACCTCTTTCTAATGATGGAATTGTCCTACTCAAAGTCTTTGTAGAGATATGGTTAAAAAGACCTATCAATGATAAAAGGAAGTTACTAAGTATTTCATGTACTCATTATAAGTTAAGGCTATCATGAAATTATGGGATGAATGGATTTAAGAGAAAGCTCATAAGTGAAAAGAATCGGGATGTATCTATGCCATAAATAGCAGGAACTCCTGTACCTTCACTGTAGTTTCCACTCTAACATTAATGTTGGTTATTAACCTTAACTTTTTCAGTCTCAAATTCATAGTTCATATATTTGGAGTTGAGAAAAATAATTGACTATTCATTTGAGTCAGCTGGTGGATTCGCTCATCTAGGTCAATTGCCCATTTCAGGTCCAATCAGCTGAGGCCTGAGGAATGAGGTCATTATATAATATATGGAACCATCCTCTTCAGGGTGGTAGGCAGAACAAGTTCTTTCTAAAGGGACAGGGATGGGAAGGAAATTTTGAATGTTTCAATACTATTGTTTTTCCATTAGCATTGCACTATCCCCCATGTTTCCGCTGGCCTCACTGTGTCTGCTTTTTCACCAAAAGTTATGTAGCCCTTAAGTATATGTATTCCAGAATTTTCAAGAAGGTCAGCCCATTGTTGTTTGATTCTTATTCTTGATTGGAGAATGCATTTTATCAGCATACATCCATCATCTTCATTTTATTTCACTATTGTGCCAACATGTTGTAATCTGTGCTTCTCCAGGCCACGCTGACTTGGGAGTGATGAAAGGGTCAAAACATTCTGTAAGAGAGTGGCATTCAGTTGCTGCAGGTATTTAGAGGCATGGCAGTTTCAAAGTGGAGAATAACATAGGGGAGAATATCTAGTTTTTTATGGGCTTTCTTTGAGTATTTTCAACATTTTACTCCAGTCCTCATCCATGCATGATTGAGTTCAAAGAAAGGAAACAGGCACAGCTCTCCTATAGGTGTACCCTTACATCTCTCTGGCCAGATCTAGGTCGCAATCCCATACTTGACATCAAGGGATCTCTGCTTGCTCTCCAGTTGACACTGAAGTTTGATTAGAAAGTAAGAAGGAAGGAAATAGCTTTGGTGTAGACGTGAAATGGTGTCTGTTATTCTACCCCTTCATTGTAGTGCAGACACTAAAATTTGGATGGAATTGACTTTACTCCAGTGGTCTTTCACCTCTTTCCATGATGATTAGTTTAATTACCTAGGCTTTAGTCAGTTGGCACCTGGCATTTCTCTGGCCACAGGAATGCTTTCAGGACTGGTGTGGTCAAAACTAAATGGACAGCTTTTGTTGCATCTTCTAGAATACAGGAACTCTTCTCCTAGAAAGTGCCTTTGTTCAGAGGACTTCTTTGACCATTTTGTCTCAATAAGGAAAACCAAATTTAGGATGAATTTGATTCTACATGAGGCCAAGCAGAAAGAAAAAAATAAATTAGGTTTGTCACTGACAGTGTTGAGCTGCCAAATCAAACCAACTGTGAATTCAACCAGTTAGGTGAGCCAGTCAATCCCCTTTGGTATTAGTTTTTAAAAATAAGAATTATATGAAAAATGTGTATTTTTGAAAGAAAAAATGGTTTAGCAAATCTATTGTAAAGATTTTAAGTCCACCCTTTAGAATAAAATTTTTAAAATTATTGCTATAACTTATTATATGTTTTCCACTACAAGTTAGCCAGTCAATGCCAAGTAACAACATTTGCCTTAGGATTTTTCAAAGAGAGATGTTATATATTTCTTGTTAGTAATTTTGTGCTAGTATATCTAAAAGTTTTTTTTTTTGTTTTTTACTATATATGCAGTATAAATATATTGGTTTTATATACAACCAAAAATTTTCAGTTTTTTTCTCTGAAATTTATAGATATGGGAAATGTGATTTGAACATAGAACATACTGCATATTTAACTTAAATATTAAATTCACTTAAATATGAAAATGAGAAAATTGGGCTTTAGTCCCTTCATGTTATAAAATTCCTAGTACTCCATTCCCAGAAATTTCCCGTGAAAGGTAAGGAATCCCTTTCACGACCTGCAGTGTCATTGCAGGCCTGTGGCTCAGTCTTTTCTTCTCACCTCCGCTGCTGATGCTGCAGCTGCCCCTCTTATCCTCCACCTGCTTTGAGGTACCAACCTTGCTCTGCTTGGTTAGGCCCAGTAGCCCAGGGCCACTTAGCTCCCATGCAGGGATTTCTTTGGATTAGACAGTGTTTATATAAAGGGGTTGTTAAATGATTATTCATTAATAAATATACTTGAACTATTCCCAAATAATTATCCACTTGTTAGGTTGACCTATAAATCCTGATCCCTTGTGCCCAGTGCCACAGAGACACAAGCAGAAAACCATTTTTTGGGTTAGTTTACTTGAGCTTAAGGTACAACTTATAAAATTTATTCCTGGCTAAATTTATTCTCCTGGGTTGAACGATATGAGAAAATTCTACTTGCTTGCTTTCCTAAGGAGCTTTCAGAATCCAGAGTAGATGGTACTTGAGTTAGCAACAATATAACCTCTGACCTTCTAGCTCTGGCCTTTCAGAGACTGATGATGTGTGTAAGATGCCACTGGGAGTTTGAGCAGGCTTGTGGATTCCTTCTCAACACTAAGAAACCAAAACATAAGACTTAGACATTTTTGTAATATGGACTTTTTCTTAATTATTTTTGTATAAATCCATATATTATCATTAGGAATGTTTAATTCTCCTGTATGTAATTTTTTGTCTCTAAGTAACTACGAGAAGAGAAAACTAGTTTTCACATAAAATCATAAACTCCTTTTATCTATATCATTGTTTTGAAGTGTGTTTTACCTACATAAGAGAAACTGTATTTAAGTGTTTATGTATGAATGTGTTTAATTGAGTTAGTGTCCTTTTAATATTTTCTTAAAATGTGATGGCAGACATGTGAAGACTACGTTTAATGAACTGGTACCACCCTGCTGAGTCTTAACCATCAGTGCATGCCTGTGCTAGGCCAGGTTTCATTTCCAGTTTATTTCAATTAAGTGTCTGTAATGTAATTACATGGCACAGGAAGGATCTGTTGATGTTGTGAATTTGATTTTTAACAAGATTACCCTAAACTATCATGTGCCTCTATAACTTTGAATATTCCTGTTAGGTAATTATCTTTCTATCAACTGTTAGGAAAAGTCTCATTTACACAATTATTGGCAGGATTTCCTTTAAGGTGGGTTACAGTAGGGAAGGTACTTAGAATCACTTCTTGGCTTATTAACTACAAAATCTTTTTTAATATACCTGGCATTTTTTTGGCTAAAGATAATTCCAAAATATCATACATGGAGAAGAATTTTCATTTAGAGTAAAAACTTTTCATTACTTATATTATAAAATTTGCCTTTTCCACATACATTTTCTTTGCCCTTTCCTCAGCTTTCCAGGATTTTTTTTGGGAAATGAGGTTTAAGTGATGACAGTCCTTAATATTCACGTTGCTAATGATTACTTGGGTTTTTGATTTTGAGACATCACGTCCCTGCAACAATTGCAGATCCCTGTGTAAGGAGTTTCCTGAGTTTCACTCCTCAGTTGATACTTATTTGGTTAATATTCTTACTAACAGTGAAGAGGAAATTGTAAAAATTAGTGGCAGGTGTTGTTGAAGAGAAAATCCACAATAATAATTTTTATATTACTTATAATATTCACTGTTATTTTAACTATTGAAAAGTACATACATCCTTTATTTTGTAAATTATTATTGATTCATATGTTATTTCCAGAAGATTTCAAAATTAGAAGCATGTTTGCAAAAATTGCTAATTAAGGTCAAGCTTAATGACCACTGAATTGAACATATTCTTATAACCTAAATATGATAAATGGATAAGAATGGGTTTGATTTTATTTTACTGCAAACATGCTGAAACACAAATGGAATGATTTTCAACGTAGGAATTTCCTTTATTTAGCTATATCAGCAGGTTGGAAATAATTGGTTTTATTTTTACACACCTTTTGGTAGAAAAATTACTAATTTAAATTTTTTCCAGGCTTTCTAATTTTAAAAGCTAATCCTTAAATATAAACAGTATTCAAAAGCAGAAAGGTGAGATCTAGATAGCTATACATGCTAATAACAAATATAGCATGAATGATAAACCAAATTATGAAGAAGACTATATGTTCATTCAATAATGAACACATTCTCATTTTCTTATACTTAAAATAATTTAAAGATATGATGGGATCTATGGCTACTGGTAGCATATTCAGAGTAGAGTTTTTTTTTCTGTACTAAAATTTTAGGAAACTAAAATAGGAAATATAATTGAAGGAATTTTTAATTTAATGTATTCATTAACTTTTTACAACAACAGTAATGTCCAGATAGTAGACTTAAATCCTCTTCTGTTAACTAAGAATACTTGACTTGTATTTGTCACTGTGACTTCTTTCAGCTTGACAATTGAAGTTGACCTCACAGCACTGCCCCTCAAGAAAACCCTTGACTGCAATCTCTGACATTAGAACTCTCTGCAGCCTTTATCTCGGACCTTTGAGACTCCAGCTGCCACATTATGTGAACTATGGTCAGTAACATACCAACCAGTTTTATTCACCAGGGATCAAGCTGAGACCGAGTAAGTAGCTTGCTATGCTTCTGAAATTAATAGTCATCTTGACAAGAGTTGTTTATCTTTTTCTCTTGTTTTAATTGATGAACGCTTATTGGATCTCTAGAGAACTGTGAGTGACTTTGGCTAGTTAGTCCAGGGTAGTAGATTGAGCCACTAAAATTTAACCCTTTTTTCCCCTTCTTTGACGCCTAAAATAAGAGTAGAACAATTAAGAATATCTAGTAGGTTTTTTTTTTCATTATATATAATAGATTTTCATGTGTAGCACCAAGTTGATTTTGTTCTTATATGAACCAATGACCTAATATTTATTTAAACTTATTTGTTAAACACATCATAAAGAAGAATGATTTAATTTCTTAATCCGCACTGGGCTGGTGTAGGTAGGAAGAATTTCTCCTGGTCTATCGAGTTACCTTTATAAATCTCAATCCTGTAACTACATTTTGAAATGACATTTACCAATTCCTGTACTTTTGTAACAGCAATGACAAATATTTCATTTGGAAGAAAAATGCCTTTTTGAAATGTTATTTTTTTTATTAGTACTTTTACACGTGTCAAGATGTGCTGGTTATTTGTTGACCTAGTGGCCATGAACTCATAATTTCATCTTTTTTTTTCTAGTAGAGAGAAGACCCCCATCAGCCAAGGTCCAGTCTCTTGTGAAGGGGTCAGCTGTGAGCTGTTAGCAGCCAACACTTACAGTGGCTGATGGATGGATGCCCCCTCCTGGTGAAAGGAATCTATGTGGAGCATCACCGAGTCTGCTGCAGTTGGAAAAGGGTATAATAAATATTTCTAAAGTCATGAAATGTCATATTAGGTAGGTCTCAAAAATATTCTAAATGAATAGGATGAGGGGCTATTCCTCAAAATATGAATAGCTTTAAGATAAATCTAAAAGTGCTATTCCATACAATGAGTAATCCTTATAAATCATCAATTTAGTATACCACAGTCAATTAATATGAGTGAAATTTGGATAAGTATTTGAATGAAAAAAATTACAAATGTTTTTATGGGAGGGTATAATAATCTTACCCTTTAAGATTATCTTTTAGAAGGATGACTCACTTGAAGTGTCTGTTGGCAGTAAAGACTGACTATAACATACTGTCTGTATTATAGTGACTCATTCATTCATATATTTAATAAATATTTACTGAAAACATACTATGCAACAGCCTATGCTAACAATACAATGAAAAGAAAGTTTAGCAGGAGATAATTTGTGATCATATTGTCTTACAATAGCATAAACCTATAAACTTTAGGTTGAGTGCTGCAAAGGAAAATTTATGGAGGTACAAGAATATATTTCAGGTATGAGAGAGTTAGCCTTGAAGTGTACGGAAGGTTCCCCTGGGGAAATGATGTTTGAGATGAGGTCTGAAAGAGGGAAGGTGTCACAGAAGATAGTGGAGACTGTTTGAAGCAGATTGAACAGGATATTAGATGGAAGGGAAAATGGTGCTTTCAAGGAACTGAACAAAGTCCAGGGTAGCAAAACAGTTGTGAATATGGGGAAAGTGGTTTAAAATGATCATTTAGAAATAAACATAGACCAGTTTATGAAGCATCTTGTAGACCATAGTAAAATTTGGATCTTTATTCTGAAAGCAATGAGAAATCATTGATGAGCTTCAAACAGAAACATAATGTTACTTAATTTTTATTTTTAAACATCCCTCTGGTCTGTGGGGCGGGGGCACAGGAGCGGATAGTTGCAGGGCAGTGGGGAGGCTCTTACGGCTGTTTGATGAGAGATTGTGGGTTTAGACGGATGAGGAGTACATGCTTGGATAAAGTTGTGGCTCCTCTATGGGGGTAATAGGCAAGGCAAAGAAGAATTTCATTTTTGCTCTTCCTGCTGGACAGATGCTCGTTGATAGGAGTGTTTTCCTCTGCCCTGTGAGCTGATTTTACTCTCACACTGCTGTCTTGACAGAGGTCATGGCTCAAAGTTAGCAGAGGGGCCACAAAAGTACAGGGCTGCCTTCAATGGTCTAGAAAAGAGGTGCAGGAAGGGTTCTAACTTTTTGTAATTCTTGTGCTTGTATTTCTACTTCTGATTCTGAATCTGTGGTTAATTCTGAATCTGTGGTTCTCATAAACCCAATTCAGAAAGTCATGTTAAATTGAATTCTTCAGATTATCTGGGTGATTCTGGTTGGAGTATCAATATGTTCTCCAAAAAAACTTTGTCTTATTGCCTCCTTTTTTGATATCAGGCAATCCTAATTTGAAATGTCTAGCTTGAAGCTAACCTTGGTTGCCCATTCTTCACTAGCTTATAGGTAGGGACAATCTGGAAGTGCTTGGAAACAGAGCTAAGTCAGCAGTTCAATTCCATGTACTTAAAGGAAAGTGCTGGGTCCCTTGTCTGATCTTTTAGGCCCCCCCCTGACAGTCACTAAGGGAAAGAAGACTTGGTAAGAACCATTGAACTCATGGCATAAGTTCCCCTTGGCATAGTTGAGTTTTTGGTGGAGCTTTTCAGTGGAGAAATCAAGTAGGCTTCTCTCAACAGAGTTCTGTAGTTCAGGGTCATGATATGTTCTAATAATGTAAACTTAAAAAGCATTAACATAGAGTAGCAGATCAGGTGACCATATAATTTATTGTCTAAGCCAGAACACTTTTGAAAGTAAAAGAGGTGCTGTCGACTATCACATTGAAACAACAAGCAACTGAGTATGCCCTAGAAACATCGTGAAATACAGTCATGAGCAAGGAAAGAAACCTTGGGTTTTGAATTATCAGTAATTCCTTGCAGAGATTTCATCAGTGGAGACTGGCATTGTTTAGGATTTACATTGCTTTATGTAAGTCACTGTTAATCACAACTCATTTAAGTAGGAAAAAACCAATAACATTGCTTTAAATTGAAATTTAGAAGCCCACCTTTTTTGTCAGAGAGAAAGAAATGTCATAGGGTTATTATTATTTTTTTAAGCTCTTTAATGGAATATAATTGCTCTACACTGTTGTGCCAGTTTTTGTGGTACAATGAAGTGAATCTGCTGTATTTTAGATAGTTTCTTCAGCTTTTATATTTTTGGAAGGATCTGTATAATTATAACCATAGAACATGAAATTATGTTCAGAGGGGATTTGTCATTCTTTGTGGCTGCTCTGAACCCTTTAACCATCCTTGCTCTCCCGGTTTTTGATATGTGCATTCCTAGACTCCCTTTCGACTATGTGATAATTGGGACTGAAGTAAAAATCTGTTGGAACCTGTTGGTAAGCCTATTGCTTTCAGTGGTAAAAATGACATTTGTGGCTAATATTATCCTTTACCCTTGTCCAGTTTTGAATGTAGACATGATGTCCGAGCTGTAATGTCAGTCTTGTGTCCATGAGGAAAGGCCAAAAAACAGATATCCTGGATCTGAATTATTGAGCTAGTTAAACAGTATTCAGTGTCAGCAGCAGCAGCTGGCTTATTTTTTGGGTTTTTTGTTGTTGTTGCTGTTTTCCTATATGAGAAAAATTAGCTCTTCTTATTTAAGACACTGTTTATCAGTTTTTCTACAGCTTTGCGGGAGAATCATTCCAAAATGATTCAAAGGGCCAGGAGGTCATTATTAAATAACTATCCAAGAAACGTCTTTCCAGAGAAGTTGTTCAATGCGGTCATGGCCAATGAGCTCATTATCATGAATTTTAAATTTATATCTAGTAAAACTTTGCCAGTAAGTGATAACTTGGGTCCAAAAAATTCAATTAGGTAAAATGGATGTGAGATCACATTTATGCGAGTAATGACATGATTGGGGGAAATTTGCCTACTAACTGGTCAGGAGTTCTCTGGGGGCTTCTGAGTGGTTCAGCTCTGCCCTTGCCATGCTTTGGCCTTACCTGGTGGTGTTTTTCTGCTCTGGGTTAAGTATTAATGAAGGCTGTTAACGGTTCTGCTGGACTGATTCACAAAATGAAACAAGATGTGTGTTTTGCTGTCCCAAACCAGACTGGGTAGAGAGGATATTGAAGATGTAGGAATCTGCTTTCTTCTTCCTTACTTCCCAAGAAGAGGCCGCCAGCTCTTCTTGCTAGGCCCAAGCCTCTCTTTCTCCTGTACAGATCACTCTCTGAGCCAGAAAATTGGGAACCTACCCTTCGACTGTTTGAGAATGTATGCTTGATAAAAGATAAGAACCAGGATCCAATAAAATTATATCTAAAATCACCTTTCCATGAAACTTTGTATAGGTTTTCATTGTACTGTGTATCTAGACTTCAAAAACCTGTATTCTTTGCACTAATAGCTACTCATCAAAACAGTCTATTCTCCCTGAAAGATAAGAAGCATATGGCACTCACTTGACTTCTCTTTAGCTCATATCAGAAGTGCTGAAGTTTGTGGGATGCTGGTAGTTTAACAACCAAGAACACTCCTAGTTATGTGCCTTTCTGTGCAGGCTACAGCATGGAATCTTGTTTGGTGTCCTAGCCCTAACTGCCTTAGGTTTTTTCCTAAAAAAAAAAAATTCAGCAAAATCATTGTTTAATATCCTGCAGAAATGTTTGCTAAATTGGATTCTATTTATCTAAGTCATATGCTTAGACAAATTTGGAAAAGATAAGCATTAAACTTTTTTTTTTTTTTAAACTATAGGACTTTTTACAACTGTCATTCCTGAACCTTTAAGATTAGTAGCATAGAGAATGTCTTACACTCATTTGATCCAGACTCTCCTGGAGGTTATTGGGGGACTGACGTCTCATGAAACGCACAGGGTTTTGTCAAATTCAGGTGCTTAATGTGGAGGCGCACTTTCATTCTGGATGTGAGGTTCTACTGTTTGCATTCTGAGGTATCTCTTTTTTTGTGCCCCCTTTCTAAGTATTAGGTGTTTTATTTCTCCAACATTTTTGTATTTGAGGACTAATATCAGAGTAATCTTATGATATAAGCTGGATTTTGAGAGCGGGAAGTACCCTATTTGGTGTGAGTTGTCCGGGGCAGCACTCTGCAGACCCATGAGCCAGGTGTACAAAAATGGCACACTGACTGAAAAATGGAAAATTCTGTAATGAGCTGGAAGATACTTAGATATCTATTTCACTCTTGTTTTACAAATGAGAAAATTAGTGCTCATAAAAGTAGCGTGACCTACTCCTAGTTAGCAGCCAGTTAGTGGAAGAACCAGAATTAAAATCTTCCATTATTATTTTTTTCCCATTACACTATACTTTCCCACAATCCTTGGAAAACAGTATTGACTTAATAAATGTTTCTTGAATAAATACATGGATAAATTAACATAAGTAACGGCATGTTTTCTCTGAAGCTCCCTCTCTATATCTCCCTTCAGAATCTAGAAAATCTTTCTCCTAGAGTCTTTTCCAGCTTCATTTTTTTAAACCTTAATTCTTATGATACAAAGTAATTTGTCATCCAAGTTTCTTTTTAACAATCATAAAAATCCATACCTTGTTCCAGAGCTCTTCCTCAGTTATGCATAAAGGAAATAAGGAAAAAAACTGTGTGGCGTGGATGCCTGAGAACAAAGATAAAAGTAAGAATTATAAGTTATTCCTTGAAAAAGAGTCCTCATTTCAATGCTTCACATCATTTCCTGCCAACCAATGCCAAAGTAGCTATTATCATTCACGGGTGCACCATAATTGCCAAATGGTAGACATTTCTCTGGGTTTTTAATTTGTGAAGAACAGTGGCCTCTGAACCAATAAATCCACACTTCCCCACTTTGGTCTTGTAGTGTTGTATTTTCTAAGATCATGTAGCATATTCTTCCCCCCCCCCCAAAGTGGGAGGCATGTGGGATCTTAATTCCCCAACTGGGGATCAAACCCATGGCACCTGCAGTGGAAGAACCGAGTCTTAACCACTGGACTGCCAGGGAAACACCAGCATGCTCTTGATATTTTTGTATTTTGTAATATATTTGGGGCTGTGACATGGATTCAGTCAGAATCCCCAAGCTCAACATTTTACACCAACCATTCCCCCAAATCTGAATTGGGAGACACAGTTGTGTAAATATGAAGATATATATGCAAGCAAATTATGTATTTGTGTATTGAACAGACATATAATGGAGATCACAAGCATAAGCAAACAAAGCCATATCATGATATGGTGAACTTTGTGGTAGACATAATGCCCTTCGTAATCTAAGGCTTGAGAATTGCCCTCAAGTTGGCAGAATGGGGAAGACAGAAGCTGCTACACACTCTGTAGTGATCTGCTTCTGAAGGAAGTGAGGAAACATTTCGGAAGGACAAATTGAACATGATTAATTCTCTAGATTAATTGACACTATTAATTGAACTGGATTTCTTCTTTACAAATAGTTCCCATTTCTCCCAGCTGTTTCATATTCATTTATATTACATACTATGCCTCACTCCGGGGTTCTAGTTTCTGAAATCCATAGGTCAACTCATTTGTGTAAATAGTCTAATTTCTCTTGATAACCTACTGGGAAGAAAGTAGGAGCACACTTTGTCAACTTCTTCCTGGTGCTAATTTTTGTATTTGCATTTTTAAAGTTAAATGTGGTGGTCTTTATGATACAAAAGGGAAAAAAAGGAACTCTTCATGAATTATCTGAAATAATGTATACTATACCACCAGGGTAATCTTATAAACAGAGAAAATGATGGCTGCAATGATCTAATTTAATGTGGCTTGAAGAACTTTCTATCTTAAAACAGCTGTTGTTTTCTGTTTATTTTAGTGTTTGTGTATACATACACATGTTCAAGGTAGTAGTTAGAAGTATTTTCCTTCTGCGTGTGGTCTTCTGTTAAAATAGAAAACTATAAGGGAGAGTAAAAAATTAAGCCTTTGATACCCTAGTGCCAGTGAATTTATTAGACATTTTGCTCAACTGATGAAAATAGAAATATTGGAAATATTGAATTTTGAGACACCAAGAAGATATTGTCGACTTCAAAGGTTTAAAGTAGGGGAATTGTGGAATTGGAGGGAATGAAGCTATACTTAATAGTCCCAATTTGTCTTTATGGGGATGTTTGATATATCTTGAGGACCCACTAATAATAGGATATAGTCTGTACACATGTGGAGGTGGATTAAGTAGAGTCTTCATAACTTAATTGTTAGAAGTGTATTAATTTAATAGAGACAAAGTCAAAAGGACTCAGACTGGCATTGAAGTCAAATCACCCTTTATTCTTATATTCTGCACTTGATGCACTTGGTGCTCAAGAGGTTGAATCAAAAATGATTTTCAAAGTGAGTTGACAGTGGTCAGATTTCCTTTATAATCAGGTGCCAAGATGATTATGCACACATCACATTTATAGACGCCTTCTCCTCAAGTAGTAATTTCTATAATACTGGTTAAAAAAAATAAAAACTAGACAAGATGTGGTTTTTGAGTACAGGTTCTCAAAAAACGTGCAGAGCTGGAATGTAATTGTAGGCTGTATTATTAACTCAAAGTCTGGCATCATTTCAGCATAAAAAATAACAGTTATGGGAATGAGGACCCCCTTTTTTGAATCATGAAAGAGCTTGTGTGTGGATATTATGAGGGATTTTCCTGAGCCTTATTCTTAAACAGATTACACTATTCAAAGTCTCAAAGAATCAAAATCGTGCTCAGCTGGGGCAGTCAATGTGCAGTCTAACCATGTGACAGATGCAGAGAAAACTTCAAAGATGCCATTACAAATGCCTGTGGAGAAATTTAAGGAGCCAGATGCTACTGTTTCATGTCTTCCGCAGCTCTGAATGTGTCCTGTGATCACCTTCCAAAGAGGAGGTGTGGTTCAATCCGGTGAGGAACAGAACACTGCCTAATCTTTTTGTTGTTGTTGTTTGCATACATTGTATGGCCTGGGTGTGAGGGGTTAGGATCAGTGACTCTAGCAGGGAGGACATGCATATGAATTTGCTATTCCTTATAAAAACATGAAGGCACAACTGCAAGGAAATAGGTATATGATGTATTCTCTGAAAGCTCTCCTTTCTGAAAAGTGTGATTTATAGCTGTTTACTGCCATGGAAGCACTTTTTTTCTTTACCTTTTGCCATGGATTTAGACGCTAAAAGAGGTAATAAATGTATTCATTATGGTTAATGTTTATTTTGCGTTTTGTTGTGGTGGTGAGAAGTAAATTACTTGGGACAATGTATTATTAAGTGTATGTTTCATTTTCAATACTACTGCCTTCTGGAGAAGAACTTAATTTTTTGAGATAAAATGAAGCCCCAGGTAAATACAAAGGCTGTGAGATTTAGCTAAAATTTTAAAAACGCCATCAGCTTTATTTCATGTGGATTCCTTTATTTTCAGTTTTCTTCTCCATTATAGGCTATATAAGACAGTTTACTTTATTTCAACTTTTAAGAATGCAAATTCATAGGCTTACTATTCCAAATGGAACAAAGAGAATTAAAGACAACTTCTAGGAAATATGTGATATAGCAAATAAAACAACCTAGAAAACATAAATCACTATGTAAAATTTCAGCTTTTTTTTTTTGCATTGAAAAAGCGATCCTGCCCAAGTTTGTTCTTTTTTATTATAAGAATGAAGTGCCCTAGCTCATCCTCTATTAAATCAAATCTATGGAGAGATTACTTTATTAATTTTTGAATTGAAATTTGTGGCATATTATAAAAAACAAAATGCATAATTATTTACATGAAAAGGGATGGCTATAAGTAGAAAATAAATAGCAAAGGATATTTTTCTTTCTAGTGTAAACATCTGGCAGTAATCCTTGCTTACACAATTAATGGGCATTTAATTGGCAATGATCAGTTTATTGCTGCAATATGAAGTGAATGTTTCCCCAGGAACAAACAGCTGTTGCAAGAATTTCACAGTGATTTAGCAAACACCAGGTGATAGCTGTATCTAGAATGAAGTGTTCTGTCTCTCAGCAAATCACAGTGCATTGAAAAAATAAACTATGTGAAAAGCAGCATAGCTGAAGAGATCCAATTGTCACTGACATTAATATCTATCCAAAAAGCAAATTTCATGAAACAACAGACTAATTACGTGAGATATTATCCATGCCTCCAATACAAAGAATTCCTCAAAGAAGCAAATAATAAGTTGGCATGACATTCTTCTATTTAAATGTAGTATTTTTTGTCTTATTTTGAAGGCATAATAGCTGATAAAACTTTTTTTGTATTCTAATATTTTATCCTTTTGAGAGTCTTAGAAAATTTGAGTCATGATTCTAATTTTTGATTAAAAAGTTATTGAAATCATTCAATGGTTACTGACAATTATACTTTTCCTTAATAGATTTTATTCAGCTGTCTAAAATTAAATGTACCACTTTTTAATTTGCATTGCTTGTGAGCTGCATTCCCATTAAGTTTTAAATAAAAAGTTTTTCATTTTTCATTATGCACTCTTATTACTAATTTAATAAAATGATAATAGCTATGCAAAGTTTCTGTTACTACTCAGCTTTTGGCATAGATTAAATTATACATTTTAAATGTAGCACACTGGCAGACACTGTTATTTCATAAAGCTGAGTTTCATTAGTGAAGAAAGTAATTTTGCTTCAGCAAAAAAAAAAAATGCTTTTATTTACTATACTATTTAGTATTAGCTCATACTAGAGTCTGTGAACAATGAACTCGAACAAAGCACCAAGGGCCAATTTATAGAACAATGCTTTTATTTTTTCATGTATGCATTCTGCAATAATTCATCTCCATGACAAAAGCAGACAATCAATCATCTATTGTGCCTTTCTCAATAAAATTACCATTCTTGATGTAACAAAAGAAAGCTGCCTAAGTAACAGGAACAGTTTTACATGCTCAAATCAATAAATTGACCATACTTCAAAAAAACTTTATCCATTAATATGACAATGCAGTTTTATGTTTAACTTATTCACATTAATATTAAGTTATTAAGTAACTGTTCTTTTTTCATTCAAGAAAACAATAAGAAATAAGAAAGCATTAAAGGAATGCTTTCAAGGGTCTCTGTGAGAAAACTGTAGCCTATATATGTGTTGATATGCTATTGTCTTATAACTATGTGTAAATTGAAACACAAAACATTTTGGAAATAAAATCTCTATATATGATAGTCCTAAAATCATATGGAATCTATGTACTATTACAAAATTTATTACAAGATTATGTAAGAATGGCAGATTTAAGGGAATCATTATATATGGTATTGTCCTAAAGTGAGACATTTATATGGTAGTAAGTATATGTTAAATATACAAACTTATGCACGTATTTCAAAAAGTAAAATCTGAAAATGTCATGTGAATATAAAGGAAATTTAAGTGTAAAAGTTAAGTACAAGTTTCCACACTGGGAAAATGAAAAAGGAATATTATAGATATAGATATAGCTACATACACATTCTAAGTAACTTGCTCTTTTATTTTCAACTAGAAGAATAGAAATTTAACATGAAAAAAGTAAAAGTTTTTAGAAGTTTTCTAGCCAATATAGAGTGTAATACTGAGATACGTATTTCATTTTCATACAGTTTGTGTATATATGTAAAATAATATTTTTGTCCTAAACTTCTCTCACAGAGATCAAATGGAATTACAGCAGAATTCATAGATTAGAATATGAATCGTTTCTGTATAACCTACCAGAGTAATAGGATTAATTTAAGCTAATAACACTCATGTCATTAACTACTCCAAAGTTCAGATGACTTTAGAACCTCTGAAGACTCTCTATAATTGTATTTTCTTTTTTCTGAATTAATGAGGCCAGGCCATAACATGTTTCAAGAAAATGAAATCCTTTGTTACAGAAGTGCAAATGCTATGACTTAGCATCTAAGATACTATATAGTATAAAAGACTATGAGAATAGTTTCATTGCAGTATATAAGGCATGATAATAATTCATAATTTCAATAACTTACACCAGTTATGTAATTAAATTCTGAATATTTTGTGCTCATATTGTCTATAGATTTACAGTATGTTCCTGAGTTACACCATGCCACAAGAAACTTGATATTAAATATTGTATTTGATTTTAACCTCAGAGTAATTAATTTGAAAAATTGCAATCAAAAAGTATTACAACTGAAAGTTTAAAGTAGGTATTAGTGAAAATTTTGCTGCATTTTATTATAAAATAAATGTTTTAATTGAGATGTTTTTAGGTTGTAAGTGACTTTAAACAGTTGCTTATTTTGTTGCCCTTTTCTTTCCTCATGAATTGGTTAATTCACTTTGATTTAATTCCCAGTCAATGTAATGTAACAGTTATTTACTGAGAGAGATTTATTACTGATAATCAACTCTTACTAACGAATCTTGCTTACTTCTATGTTACTCTTAGTTTGAATGAACTGATTTCAGGGAAAACTAGAAAGTTATTTTATGTTGGCTGTTTTGCTTTTGCCTTGCCATCCTTAGCTTTATATGCTGAAAAAAGAAAAAGCAGAAGATATATTTTAACAAGAAATCACAATGTTGTTTTTCATACCATCACAACAGTATTGCTCAATTCTCTTGAACCATTACCTTATCTGCGTAAGGAACCTATGCCTTGGGACCAGCGTTTGGTCTTTGCTCCCAGGTCTCAAGTAACAACTTTACAATTCAGTTATTTTGTCTTATAGTCATCACATCCTCTCTTTCCTGTGTTCCTTTCTCTCCTCCTCCCCCTGTCTCTTTCTCTCCTCCTTTTTCCCTATCACTGCCAGATCTTTTAAAGTGTCTTGGAAAACCTCCTCATGATTTCATTACAGACTTCGCTTTGGAGGCAGGGCCCAGGACATTTCCATTGAATGCACCTGTTTCATTAATCCTGGAGCTTTGCAGCATTTTAGTTAAAGTATATAACCAGTACCACTGCCTATGGATGTCCTTGGTTTCTTTCTTTTATGGATGGCAGTATTTCTAACAATAGCCCAAACCAAGGAAACTAGAGTGGCTATATTTATAGGTATATAAACCCAGAATATTCCATCGAAATTTGAAATTTTTTCTTTTTTACTTCTTTAACAACTGTATTCAGAGTACTATGATGCTTCTTTTTATTTTTATTTTTGTCTTAGCTGCACAGCTACTGAGCTGTTCTCATGCCTGGTCAGTCTTTCTTTTGAATAAGAAATTGATCTGATACTATGTGTTTTTTTTAGAGCTTTGGCAGAGACTATGAGTTGAAATCACAATTATTAGAGAGAAATCTAGGCTGACTTTTTGGACAAGTCAGTTTATACCAGTTGAATGACTATATTGCTGTGTTGCTCATACTTTCATGTGCAGCAGAATCATCTGGAGGCCTTGCTCAAAAACAGTTCCCTGGGCCCCACCTCCAGAGTTTCTGCTTCAGTATAATGGTGGGTGACAGAGAATTTGCATTTTCAACAAATGCCTAAGGTCTGAGGATTTGAGAACTACTGTTGTGTTAAATCAGAGATATTTTAAATCTTATGATTTTGAGCCTTATAATATGATAGATATCTCGTATCATTTTGGGCTCTTTTAAAATGTATGATATAATAGTTTGCCAAAGACTACATTATTTCATATAATAGAGACTGCATGCTGAATGTGTTTTTTTTTAATTAATTTATTTATTTTATTTATTTATTTTATTGGCTGTGTTGGGTCTTCGTTGCTGCACACGGGCTTTCTCTAGTTGTGATGAGCGGGGGCTACTCTTTGTTGTGGTGCGCAGGCTTCTCATTGCAATGGCCTCTTGTTGCAGAGCACGGGCTCTAGGCGCATGGGCTTTAGTAGTTGCGGCACATGGGCTCAATAGTTGTGGCTCATGGGCTCTAGACCGCCGGCTCAATAGTTGTGGTGCACGGGCTTAGTTGCTCCGCGGCATGTGGTATCTTCCTGGGGCAGGGCTCGAACCTGTGTCCCCTGCATTGGCAGGCGGATTCTTACGCACTGCGCCACCTAGGAAGTCCCATGCTGAATGTTTTGATTTCTTTTTACATGACTTTAGCGCAGTTTTAGGTTCATAGAAAAATTGAGAGAAAGGTACAGAGATTTTCATATACTCCCTGCCCCCACATACACACAGCCTCCTCTGTTATCAACATCCCCTACCAAAGTGGCACATTTGTTACAACTGATGAGCCTGTATTACACATCATAATCACCCAAATTCCAGAGTTTTTGTTAGGCTTCACTGTTGGTGTTGTAAATTCTATGGATTTGGACTAATGTATAATTGCATGTATTTACCATTACAATATTGTACAGAAGAGTTTCACTGCCCTAAAAATCCTCTATGTTCCACCAATTAATTCCTCCCCACCAATGGCAACCAGTGATCTTTTTACTGTCTCCATAGTTTGTCTTTTCCAAAATGTCATACAGTTGCAATCATATAGCATGGAGCCTTTTAGCCTTTTCAGATTGGTGTCTTTTACTTAGTAATAAGCATTTATGGTTTTTTTCAAGCTCTTTTTTTTTGATAGCTCTCTCTTTTTTTTTTTAAGCACTGAATACTATTCCATTGTCTGGATATACCACAGTTTATCAATTCAACTACTAAAGGAAATCTTGTTTGCTTACAAGTTTTGGCAATTATGAATAAATCTGCTATAAACATCCATGTGTAGATTTTTGCGTGGTCATAAGTTTTTAACTCCTTTGGTTAAATGCCAAGGAGCAAGATTGCTGGATCCATTGGTAAGAGTTTTAGTTTTGTAAGAAACCACCAAACTGTCTACCAAAGTGGCTGTATCAGTTTGCACTCCCATCAGCAGTGAATGAGTTCCTCTTGTTCCACGTCCCTGTCAGCATTTGGTGTTTTCGATACTCATGATTTTGGCTATTCTAATAGGTGTGTAATGGTATCTTGGTTTTAATGTGCTTCCCCCTGATGGCTTATGATGTGAATCTGTTTATCTTTTTTGGTGAGTTGTCTGTTAAGGTCTTCAGCCCATTTTTTAATTCGATTGTTTGTTTTCTTATTGTTAAATTTTTTGAGTTCTTTGTATATTTTAGATAGCAGTCCTTTATCAGATGTGTCTTTTACAAATATTTTCTCCTAGTCTGTGTCTTGTCTTCTCATTTTCTTGATTGAATGTTTTTGACTCATGCAGTTTGTGCCTTAGATTGATGTCACCAGATCCTAGGATTATTCTGCAAAGCTGTGTATTTTTACCAGATGTTCCTTCTAGAGATCAAAATTATTTATAAGCCAGAGTGTCAGTGGTCTGACTAAAGATAAATTTCTTTCTATAACTGTACTTCAACCAAGTGAAGATTTCTAATGCCTTGATCCCCCTTCTTTATTTTTTTTCCTTAGAATTAAACTGCCCTGCCTTCATTGGCTCTACTATCCAATGTAGTCTACAGCCTCTCACTTCAATCCTTCTCTTGTCAATTACCTCCCTTCCCATTTCTGTGTGCTCTTCAACATTCTACCTCTAAATCAATCCAGTGGTAGTATCTCCTTAGACTACACCAGGAATGCTTAGTGCTGATGGAAGGAAATCACACTGAATAAGCACTGCAAATCCATGATCTCTACCCGAAGTGGGTCCTTGCTGCTGTCTGGAGGCGCTCATTTCTTCTGTTGGCTCTCTTATCTATTGACTATACCTACTTTGAAACTTTTCTTCTTTCAAACTTTTTAGCCAACCACATCAGTCTTTACACTCTGAAAATGGTTACAATTCCTGCTTTATAGAGAAAATACTAGAAATTGGATAAAAATATGTCTTGCCACCAAATCCACCCCCAAAGGAGCAGGAGCAACATCCTCATTCCTAAAACAAATACCTCTTTCAGTGCTCTGAATGCACCTGTTCATACGAACAGCATTTCTTTTATTATTTCCCATTCTAACTGTATATTTACCTTTTCCTCTCCACTTCCTCCTTCAATATCAGCATTAAAAACATGCTCAGGTCTTTTCCATTTTCTTTCCGTGTTTCCCTCTAGAGACCAACTTCTCTCACATTTCTCTGGTATGCTTACTGAGCGATACGCCTTTTCTCACTGTCGCTGTCTCTAATCTATTCACTTCTCAGTTTACGGCTCACAGCTCTCTTTAAGAAATTAATATTCTCTTCCCTTAGCTTCTACACTCTGACCTCTTTTCTTCACCCTACTCATTCTTCACATACTCTTCTGGCTTCACAAAGCGTGGTGATCTAACCTACACTCAGTCTTTGTTATACCTGCAAATGCAGTCTCCACACTGGTCTCCCTCCTGAGTACAAACCCATATAATTCAACTGCCAGCTGGAGATCCCCTCCTGGAAGGCCTACACCCACCTCAAACTCAGTACTACTTCCATCAATCTAACACTTTCTTCCTTGAAATGTACTCTAGTCATGTGGACTTCTAATTCAACAAAAAAAGTGGGCTGATACACTACATAATATTCTGCCTGGACTCCTGCACATCTCAGAGTGCCACGTTACTACTGTATGACTTGATGTATGTCACACCACTGAATCTCTGCCTCTTTTCTATAAAATTAGAATGACCAAGTGACCACACACATGTTATAGGAGCACAGTGAGATACATATAACGTATGTGAAATGCTTCAACTAAAATACAAAGTGCTATTCAAGAATAATAATGATAATCTGATTATCATTTATCCAAAAGGTTAAAAGCTAAATACATGCAGTTGATTACTCATCTCTCATTAGAATATTATTTACCCCAACAAAAGGGCAATTTATTTATTTTTTCCTATTCTTATTTAAATGCTTTTTTTTAAGGTTCTTAGCATTTTTTAAAAGGCTGATTCTTCTGGGCTCTCATATATCTCATATGTTTATTAAAGGACTAATCCCTTTTTACATATTTATCCTTTAAGTATCTTTTTTTTTCTTTTTTATTGGGGGGTGATAGGTGGGCTTATATGCCACTTCAGCAGTTTTTCCTTTTTTGTTTTTTTAACTTACTCTCCTTGTAAAAGTTAGCTTAAACTTTTAGATACCTCCTTTTTCGTTCAGAGCAGTAGTATATATATTTTTTGTATTGTAAGAATTTTACTAGTTGTTCATTACTCTTTAAAAGCTTTTATTGAGGTATAATTGACATACAATAAACTGCATATATTTAAAGTGTACAATTTGATTTTTTTTCTTATTAGTAATGTTTATATGACAATCCCAATCTCCCAATTCATCTCACCCCAAACCCCTCCCGCCGCCACTTTCCCTACTTGGTGTCCATATGTTAGTTCTCTACATCTGTGTCTTTATTTCTGCCTTGCAAACCGGTTGATCTGTACCATTTTTCTATATTCCGCATATATGCATTAATGTATGAAATTTGTTTTTCTCTTTCTGACTTACTTCACTCTGTATGACAGTCTCTAGGTCCCATCCATGTTTCTACAAATGTCCCAATTTCGTTCCTTTTCACAGCTGAGTAATATTCCATTGTGTATATGTACCACATCTTCTGTATCCATTCATCTGTTGATGGACATTTAGGTTGCTTCCATGTCCTGGCTATTGTAAATAGTGCTGCAATGAATATTGGGGTGCATGTGTCATTTTGAATTATGGTGTTCTCTGGGTATATGCCCAGCAGTGGGATTGCTGGGTCATGTGGTAACTCTATTTTTAGTTTTGCAAGGAACCTCCATACTGTTCTGCATAGTGGCTGTATAATTTACATTCCCACCAACAGTGCAAGATGGTTCCCTTTTCTCCACACCCTCTCCAGCATTAACTGTTTGTAAATTTTCTGATGATGCCCATTCTAACCAGTGTGAGGTGATACCTCACTGTCATTTTGATTTGCATTTCTCTAATAATTAGTGATATTGAGGAGCTTTTTATGTGCCTCATGGCCATCCGTATGTCTTCTTTGCAGAAGTGCCTATTTAGGTCTTCTGCCCATTTTTTGATTGGGTTGTTTCTTTTTTTGATATTGAGCTGCATGAACTGTTTATATATTTTGAGATTAATCCTTTGTCTGTTGATCTGTTGGCAAATATTTTCTGCCATTCTGAGGGTTGTCTTTTCATCTTACTTACAGTTTCCTTTGCTGTGCAAAAGCTTTTAAGTTTCATTAAGTCCCATTTATTTATTTTTGTTTTTATTTCCATTACTCTAGGAGGTGGATCAAAAAAGATCTTGCTGTGATTTATGTCAAAGAAGTTTCTTCCTATGTTTTCCTCTAAGAGTTTAGTAGTATCTGGCCTTATACTTAGCTCTTTAATCCACTTGGAGTTTATTTTTGTGTATGGTGTTAGGGAGTGTTCTAATTTCATTCTTTTATCTGTAGCTGTCTAGTTTTCCCAGTACCACTTATTGAAGAGGCCTAGTTGTTAATTACTCTTAAGCCATCTTCTCTTTTATTAAATCATAAAGTTTTTATGCGAATTTTTGAAATTCGCTTTTCGTAAAGACTATAATTCAAGTTCTACTGTGTCAAGCTCCCCTCCTTGACTATTACAAACTCTAACAAAACCTGGCTACTTAATTTGAAATGTTATATCAATTTTAATCCACAAATTAGTTTTTGTTAATCAGATTTTTTTGTGGAAATAGGTACTTTGTTGTTTGATTTATATTCTGTGAAAAGAAAAAGTACAAACTTTGAAAGATGCTGAATTGAAACAATGAGATGGCTTACACTTTTGCTGTGATAAAAGTTGCATGTTACCATCGAGAGTGTCATTTTGGACAAATTTGGTGTTTTCGATTTGAAATGGTGTCATCATTTTTTTTTTCCATGCACTCACTCCCCATCGAGTACATAGAGTCTACAGTTTTTACTTTTAATGCAGCTCTCTCAGAGTCACAGAGCTTGTCTACATAATAGAAATTAAATTATCAGCAAAAAAGTAATTTATTGTGTTACAATTAATCTCCTTTTAGCAAAGTATTTTGATTTCTACTCAGTGTCAACTTTTACTGGTTTACAAAGGAAGGATATAATAACATTTCCTTGCCTACACTGTTTTCTTTTTTTCTTTTTAAAGGGTCTATAAGAGTATTACTTTAAAATACTTTATAGTTATTTCCTCTTTGCAAAGCAGTACAAATTTATTGCAAAGTATTTAAACATTACAGAAAGGAGTAAAGTTAAAAAAAATTCTCAATAATCTCATAATAGTATTTGGTATACCACCACCCTCCCAATTTACATCTATATACTAACAAGAGCTATGTACAAAAAGCAATAGGATCATATATATATGTATACACATATATACACACATATATATACACACACACAACTTGCTTGTGTCACTTAATAATACATTGTGAATCTCTTCTGTTTCAATTGGTACAGTTTTGCCTCACCTTTTAATAGCTGTGTAATATCTCAATGTGTGGATAAATCATACTTTAACCAATTAGCATATTTTTAAAGATCATTTCCAATATTTTATTACTAAAGTCAAAATTGTAATTAATGTCCTTGTACACATACTTTTACACACTTATGTGACTATTTCTGTAAAACCAATTTCTGCTAGGGAATCAAAGAAGATGCACATTGAAAATTTTGTTTGATATAGCTAAATTTCCTTTAAAGAAGATTATTCTATTTTATATGATAACTAATAATATATAATATCTTCTGTTTATTGCACTCTCATCAATTCTAAACATTAGCACTGTGTGTGTGTTTGTGTGTGTGTGTTCATTATGACAAGTAAAAAAAACCCTAAAGTTATTTTAAATATTTTGTGTCAAAAAAATCTTGTGTTCTTTTTTTAAACTTTTTATTTTATATATATAGAAAATCTTGTATTCTTTAAATGTTTGCTTTTGCCTTTTGTACCCCCGACTTCTTTAAACTTGGCTCTTTCTTATTTAGGTGTAATATAACTATTAGAGTTAGGAGTAGTTAAGTTATATGTGGTTATATATGTTACATACATATTTCCACTTGTTTTAAAATTTAAAACTTGTCTGTAACATTTTACCTCACAAAATTTCCATAGGCAAATTTACAGTTTTCATGTTATGCTTTGAAAAGCTTTTCTAATTCCAGTTACCTTTTCCTTTGTTTTTGTTAACTTTTAACTGTAATTGTAGAAATATTTTATTCATTTTAATAGAATATAAACAATGTCTTTTTAAAATTTAACAGAATGTACAAAAATATTTCTATTTTGTCATATATAAATTATTTTTTCAAATAACAAATATGCTTCCTTTATGAAAAGGATGTCTGACTTGCTTAAGAAAGAAACAAAAAAAAAGCTAACTAACGTATATTCAGTACACAGACCCAGCTAGGCCTTATGGCTAAATGTGAAAGCAAAGCCAAAATTATAAGTACAAGCTAAGAAGACAGTTGAAAATAAGGAATATAAGGAAAAGGTAATGGAATTGAACTGCTAATTTTAGAGAAAGAGGGAAAGCCATGCCTTAAATGGACTGTCCTAATGACTATTGAAAATAGAAAGGTTTGAACCAAAAAATTAGGGGGGATTTTTATTAGATATTGGTACATATCTTCTGACAGTGAGAATTATTGAACACTGAAATGAACTGCTTTGGAGGTCTCTAAACATTGAATCGATTTCCACTAACTCTGGAAGAGCCTAACAGATGAGATTGTATAACGATTTGGGTAAGCAATCCTGAGGCATCTTTCATTATTTTATGGTAGCTCTGAAATTGTCTGAAATACCAAATGTAGACTCACATTTTTGGAAATACTCTGAAGGTTTAATTTGGTCTTGCCAGCCAACTCGCAAAGGTTTTCTCCATTTTTTAGTTTATTGTTACTCCAATTCATCATAAAAACTACTTAGATAAAAGATCCCTTTGACAGTGATCAAGTTGCCCCCATGTTCAGGGACAGCTTGAGATTGCTGAGTCTGGATCTTTATATCCTTGATGATGGTCTGATTCCTATATACCATTCGTGCCCAGCCTCCACCTACACTTCTTCATGTACCACAAGTGTAGCCAAACCTACTCTTCACTTATTCACAAACTGGCTGTGTGCTGTTCTTCCTCCTTTTCTTTCCACCTATCTGTATGTCTGTTGTCTAACTGCACACATACCATTCCCACTGCCTGTAATGTTCTCCATCACTGTCTATAAAAATTTCATTCACCGTTCATATATTACATCCCAGGAAGTTTTTCTTTTCTCTTCAGATGAGGGCTCAATATACAGCTATCGTTTGTTTATATCTTTATCTCTACCTCTAGCCTGTACACTTTACAAAGCCAGTGTCTCTTTCTTACTAATCCTTATATTCCTACAGTGGCAACAGTTATTTTCACATAACACCAAGTTTCCTCAAGTTTGTCTAATCATTAGAATCGCCATTAAGGTTGCAGATTCCTGGGTTCAGCCTGGCTACTGCATCAGGATTCTGAGGTGTTTTATCAGAAGGAAAGTTTGGAAATCACTAACATTTAAGTACTTAATGAAAGCGTGTCAAATAGATGAATGAATGAGTCCCTTTTTGTTTCTTTGGAGTTTCCTATTTGAGGACATTTAATCAACTGCATTCTTATGTGGCTTTCCTGCTTTTTCTGTTCCTGATATCTCTTTCAAAATACATTGAGGAGAAAGGTGTTGAACTTAGCAGAATTAATTGCTTTTATTAGCCAATTGACAAATGATATTCTAAGCATCCCTGTAAGTTTTGAAAAAAACAGTGATTACTTTTGAGTAGCATTTTCAAGCTGTTCGGTAGGAGTTTGAAGTAATGTGGAGGGCAGGGTTGGAAAATTGTAATTCGGTGTTCTGAGATATGTTTGTCACTGGTTGAACTTCACCTAGAATGGCTTGCTACAGCTACTATGGAGAATAGTATGGAGGTTCCTTAAAAAACTAAAAATAGAGTTACCATATGATCCTGCAATCCCATTCCTGGGCATACATCTGGAGAAAACTATAATTTGAAAAGATACATGCACCCCAGTGCTCATCGCAGCAGTATTCACGATAGCCAAGACATGGAAGCAACATAAATGTCCATCACCAGAGGAAAGGACAAAGAGGATGTGGTATATGTGTGTGTGTGTGTGTGTGTGTGTGTGTGTACATATATATATATGTATATAATAGAATATTACTCAGCCATAAAAAGAGAATGAAATAATGCCATTTGCAGCAACGTGGATGGACCCAGAGATTATCATACTAAGTGAAGAAAGCAAGACAGAGATATCATATTGCTTATATGTGGAACCTAAAAAAGAAGATACAAATGAACTTATTTATAAAACAGAAATAGACCCACAGATGTATAAAATATTTATGGTTACAGAAGGGGAAAGTGGGGCGGGATAAATTAGGAGGTTGGGATTAACATACACACACGCCTATATATAAAATAGATAACCAACAAGGACCTACTGTATAGCATAGGGAACTATGTTCAATATTTGGTAATGAACTATAAGAGAAAAGAACCTGAAAAGATATATATATGTATATAAAACTGAATCACTGTGCTGTATACTGGTGTAGAACTGTGGAAAGAGCCTGAGCCAGAAGACCCACTGGTCCTTGACCTGCAAATAACCTTATTCTGTGACCTTTTAAAAACCTCTTTGTTTCAAGGGGCTCAATTTATTCATCTGTAAAATAAGGGGGTTGGAGTAGCTGATCTCAGAGGTCCCTTCAGCTCTAAACCTCATGATTCTCTGATTCTTGTTTTATCTGAGAATTTCATTTGTCTATGTGATTTCTTTCTCGCCTCTGAAGTGATAATTGAGGGTTGATTATACGTATCCAGTCCAATTATTCATAGATCATAAAGATTTTTATTATTATATGTGGAAGATTAAGATGTATGAAGGGCATAAGATTGAAATCTCTACCAAGCCTAATGATAAAAATGCTATTATATGCTAAAAATTTTCTTCTTTAGGATACTATACTGGTGTTTTCTATCAAAAAAATTTAAGAGCAGTGCTTAATATTTAGTATGCTTCCATTCTTGAAGAAGAGAGCTGAATTTTAAAAATATAGATATTAAACATGCTTTCATATAAATTTATATTACATCATTATTGGAAGCACTGAGCCATGGCAAATGATCTATTACATCATGATTTACTATGCTGTATTATGTCAACTGATGGATTATAGCATGTCATGTTTTGATATGTAAAATTTTTAAGGTAATTAGAGAAGCAAAGCACAAACCTAATTCATGTACTCTTTTAAATAAAAATATCTTTTTTTCCACTCTCCAAAATAATTTTAGACATTTTAAAGGGTTCTATGTTTTGGCATAGCTGAGTGTCAGTGTATTAGCTCTGTGAGTATATAATATGCACAAGGAAAGTTATTAAGATTGGACATATGATTTAAATAGCTGATGACACATTTTGAAGGATATAAGAATTAAGACATTTTATAGATCTTCACATATCTGTTTTTTCCTGATTTTTTCAGTATTGTGTCAACCATGCTTTTATAAATATGAGCCCTGTTTTTTAAAGAATCAATATATTTTGCCTGCTCTTCTACTCAGCTGTTACTATCAGCATAAAATTGCTACCAAGAAAAAAACAAAAATAATTCTTTGTTGGCCAGTGGACAAAGAAGAATAGTTTTACAGAAAATTATCTGCACTTTTAATCTGAATAATGGCATAGCTAATATGATGCCAACTACAGCTTTAAATAAGGTCCCAAAACCACAAGTTTCCAGAATTAAAATGTATCTTACAGCACTGAAATTCCTAAAATGTCAAATACTTATAGTTTAGACACATTTCACTTGAGAATATAGGTCTTTACTGAGTATGATAGATCTAACTTTTTAAAATTAAAGGATAATAATACAATAGTATTGTTGTGAAGTGAGTAGGATTTGGGTGTCAGAGCCAAGTTCAATTCTTATCTCCACAATTTGCTAGCTGTGTGAACTGGACAACTACGTAAAGTCTTTAAACTGGTTTCCTTACATGTAAAATGGGACAAATAATCCTCTGCTTCTTAGGAATGTTGTATTATGTGAGACCACACATTAAATGTACCTAATGGAATATGGCTGGCTCCTAAAAATCCCTCAATAAATATTAGTTACTATTATTGTCTGATGTAGGCTTGTATGATACTTCATATTTACTATCTGGTTTTCAAAGCATTTATTTCTTATTTTTTTTTTACTGAAGTTCTGAAAACATTCAATCATTCAAAGTTTTTTTTTTTTCCCAAAAAACTATACTCAACAATGAAATCCTTCATATTTTTAGAGATTGTAAATTCTCTCAGACCAACGTTTTCCTGATTGCATTTTGTTTGGAGAATCTGAGCATGTTTAGTCTCTTCTCCACAGAAGACATTTTTCTACATGCTTTGTTTTCAGGAATTTCTATAGCTCATTGTAGAGCCGAGAAAGACAAAACAGTAAAGTACACACAAGGACAACACCACAGTTAATCATCATGTGACAAGTTATTATGACTAGTAGTTTATTTGATGCACTTCTTTGGAATTAAATGAGTACCCAGCTCATCCAAATATCCCCCTTTTTGAACACTTTAGAATTAAAGGCAGCAGTGGATGTGTTTTTAAAGTCATGTGCTGGATACCTTCCATTTACTCCTCCTGATCCTCTTTCCATCCTTCTCCATCTTGACTTTTCCCCAGGAGGTGATTCTGGATGGATTATATTAATCAGATTCTTTGCCCTCTGGCTTCCTATTGAATTTGGCATGTGGGGTTTAGCCGGGATGGGGTGGGGGAGCGAGAAAGTGAGGTTAGGTGTTTATTCCACCACAGTTCCTCCCTGCAGGTTTGTCTGAGGCTGTCTATATCCCTCCATCACAGGTTACAGCTCCCTCCAGTTGGTCGTGCCCCACAGACCTTTTTCTGTCTCACCTGGTTCTGGTAACTGCTCTCTCCTGCTCTTCTGGGCCTAGAGGCGGGTGGGGTTCAGGTGTTTTGATACTGTTGTAGCCTTTGGTTACTGCACTAACCCTGTGACTTTCCTATATCCTTCTTACACTTTGTAAATCTCTCTATATTAGATTTCCCTCCAAATACTCAGTTTGAATTTGCCTTTTACTTCATACTGTGGGACCTAGACCCCCTCAATATTCATTTGCATTATTAACGTATCTTCATGTTACTGTTTAAATGGTAATTTCTTTGAGAACAAAATGTATTTATTACTTTTTAATTTGCCTCCTTTTATAGTCATAAAGTTGTGGATTTATAAGGAAAGAAATAGTATATAGGCTAAATAACAGTACTAGACTTGAGGTTTTGAGTGGGGAAGGTGTAAGGATATGTGCTGGGCAAGGGCTGAGGAATTTCTGCATCTTTTACTTGCGCTATGCTGTAAGTCAAGGATGTGGCTTGCACAAACAGGGTGTGGAGAGAAACCGGGGGTGTTTCCAGAGTCTCACTGATGAGATGGGATCCCATTGTAGCAGCTAGAGAAGGAATGTGGATAGGGAGTGATGGCAGAGCTCTTCAGAATTTTCTTTTTTTACTCATATGTCATGGCATATAAGGTGATGACTTGACTATGTTGTTGAGTTCTGCTTAATCCTCTTCCCTCAGAGCCCCTTTAGATACCATGGCATCAAAGTATAGTTAAAAGACAAATGTTGGTGATTTACTAAGATATTTCAGAACTATCTATTCCTTGGATGTGAAAAAAATTGAGGTTACTATCTATAATCTAGTAAAATAATATCTTTCTCTCACTACATATATATATATATATATATGTACTTGATGGTCACTTTCATAGGGAAAATAGCTTCTGAAAATGTCATGTAATCAACAGAAAGTGTTTTTCAGATCTGCTATCATATTCAATGTCATTTACTAATGTTTGTGTTTTTGCTTAGATTTTCACAAACTTTATATTTTTTCAAAAATGTAAATATTTTAAATGATTGTATATTGTGAGGTATTATCTCTACATAATCTCTAGTACATCGGTATAGCTCACTTATTAACAATCCACAGAACTGCAAACTTGGATTACTGAAGACCCAAAGGTAACAGGAATGTCCCTTGTTAGTCCTTAAACATGCTTAATCCCTAAAGGTACACCTGTGAAGAAAAGCTGGAGGGGGGATATGAACACATAAAATACATTGTTCTATCTACACCTACCAAATTTGACTGAGCTCACTCTATTCCTTGATTCTAAATATGTTTGAGGTCAAGGAAATAGGACTGGGACAATATTTACTTCATTACAATCTTTTCCATTAAAATACTTAACCTTAGGTTTTTTTAGCAACTGGGGTTTGAGTTCAGTAAACTTTTAGGCAATATTTACATAATTTTGTGAAGGTAATGTGATAAAAGAATCCTTTGTAAATATCTGATTAGAGTCAAACGTTTAGGTAAGTGTGTCCCCAAGAGAAGAGAAGTCTTACAGTTACTATAATTTTACAGAAGAATGTTGCTAAATACATACATGAAATTAATTTAACCTATAGATTTAGAAAAAAATTTAAAGAAGCTTTCTAAGGCAGGGCCAGTAAATGTGAGTTGTTTTACCCACTGTACTTAGGAAATCGTATAGATTCTTGACTAGAGAGAATTAATGTTTTGTTTTTCTTAAAAGATGAGAGAAGGACTAAACATGCCCCATATCCTGTTAAGTGACCTATAAAAGCTATTTTAATCATTTTTATAGCTTTTTTTGGTCTCAAATTCATCTGAATATGGTTTTTTACTAACTAAAAATGTTCAGATATTAACTTGAATTACATTTTGCCAATTAACAATACTTTCAAGGGTAGAGGTTTCATTTAGTTCAGATGTTAGTTTACCTGGAATCCTATGGTTTTAAAAAATAAAAATATATACCATTAAATTGTGAAGAAAAGGTGCACACATAAGTAGCTATGGCTGGCCAACGATTAACATAACCTATGTAATATATTTGAGTAACACCTTCAAACAACATGTAAAATGAGTACTGCAGGGGAGATGGTATGAAAGTTGACTATTAGTGATAGTATGCAAGTATTTGGTATAGTACATATACAAAAAGTCCTGTACTATAACAAAAATAGTTTTATAGAGAGAAGAATGCATGCAAAATCTTTAAATTTTTTGCTTTATGAATATTCATAGGGAGGTTTAATATCCCAAAAGATTTTTTTTCCTCTGCATATAGATGTAACATAAATAGCTAAAGGCCTTAAAACCTGTAACTTGATTACCTTCCCTTATGGGAAGTCCCTGTAGCAAGTTTTTAGTACCACACAGGCGCAAAATATTGTAATTCATACACTACCAAAGTCTCTAAAAAATCACTGTTCATTTTTGTGTGACCAGGAGCATGGAACACCCTTCCTTTTACGGGTCTTTGTCCCATAAATGTTAGTGCACCCATGAAACTGATCTGATGCCTTTTAACTTTATTTTTAAAATCTAGTACTAAATCCCCAGATTATACTATCAGTACAATGTCATTGAAGAACAGCTCTGGGCAAAAATATGAAGTATAAACTTATTTCCTTCCTATTAGATTTATCTGTGCCATCCTGATAAAGTTCCCATACCTATCACAGTAACCAAAATAAATTGAAAAACTTGATGTCCAGTGAAAGTGAAGACTAAGTCTCTATGGAATATCACAGAAATTTTTTTATTTCCCAAATACTAACACCGACTATGTATCAGGCACTTTTGGCGGTGCTCACTAATGGTACGGTGAACGAAAATAACAAAGTCCCCTATCCACATAGTCCTATGGTCTAAAACGGAGAAGACAGAGATGTATTTTTTTTTTAAATAAAATTAAATGATGTCTAGGTTAGGGAAAAAGGTGAAGCAGGAAAGAATAATAGGAAGTTTCAGCTTTTAACAGGGTGGTCACAGAAGGATGGTTGAGAAAGTGACACTCAAGCAAAGCTTGAAGGAGGAGAGGGAATGATCCTTTTGGAAGAAGAGAGAGGAGAAATACACTCCCCCAAGGATCCTGGAGTGTTTGAGGAAGAGTGAGGAGAACAGAGGGGCTGGAGCAAAGAGAGTGAGAGCAACAACAGAAGGAGTAGGTATGACCAGAGGTTGGATCTTGTCAATTGTGGCAGGTTGTGTAAAAGCCATGCTTTTATTCAGAGAGACTTAGGAATAATGAAATTTGAATTACAGTATAAGAGGATCATTCTGGTTGCTGAGTTGAGAAAAGATTCTGTGTTGCAAGTGAACCAGGCTGGAGCTAGTGGAGGGGATGAGAAACGGTTGGAGGTGAGATGATATAGAATTTTAATCTGTGGGTTGTAGAGACTCCAAAGTACACATTATGGAACAAAATGTCCTATTTTAAAGGTGATGGACTCTGTAAGAATATATCTTTAAAAAAAGAAAAACAAAAACTTCTGAGAGTAGAAATTCCCTTTTCACATAGATATATGATAATCATGTTTCTCTAGCATTGCTCTATGATATGTCAGTGGTTCTGTTATAGATTATCTGACTGAAATTAAAAGAAAAAGAAAAAAATGTTTATCTGAACGGAGGAAGCTAAAGAATTAGCCAAGGAGTATGATGGGTTAATAGTTTGGAACTTTATCCTTACGCAGTTTTTGGTAGAATATTTCATTGGTATTCTATCCCTAGGTAAGAAATATATTGTTTATAAAATCCAAAGAAGGAGAAATGTACTGAATCGGCCCTGATGAATAGATGGCCACTAGATCAAAATTTAACTGGTTGAACCAGTAACACTCAGTGATCAAGAGACTTATATGCAAAGTTCTAGCAAGAGAAGGAGGAGGAGAAGGAGAAAACAGGGAATTAATGTTCATTAAATGTTCTCTGTATTCTAGAAACTATGCTCTGTGTTTTTCTTCCCTTGCCTCATTTAAATTTCAAAACATGTTGCAAAGTGGAATTAAGAGAAAAATTATTAGGGAAAAGCATTGAGGGTAGTGCAGCAGGGAGGCATGGAAAGGGAACTAGTCCATGTGCCCAAGAAACTGGATGAGGGCTGCAGAATGGGAAGAGATAATTAATGCTTTTATATTGAAGTTACTCAAGAATTTTAAGTAGTATTGTGACTGTTGTATTTGCACAGATTCTTTTGGTAGCCATGTGAAGGTTGGGATTATTGGGAGCTAAGGCTGGAGACAAAGGACCAGTTATAAAGACGTGGAATCAACATAATAAGTGACTATGACCAGGAGTAAGGCAGTGTCTGAGAAGATGACGAAGATGGACTAAATCCAAGAAATATTAAGAAACTAGAACAAGAGGACTTGGTGCTTATATGGTAGGATTACACACGAGGCTTAAAAGGAGAGAGACATGTCAAGAATGATTCCACACTATCTGGATTGGTGATGAGGAAGGAAATATTGCTGTTAGTGCAAAAAGGCGGGGGGGAGGAGGAGAAGGAAAGGGAGAGGGGGAGGGAGGGAGAGAGGAGAGAGAGAGACTGAGAGTGAGAAGGAAAGACCCGTGGTTTGACTCTCTTAAATGATTATCTACATTTGGATATCTACATTTTTTTAAATTAATTAATTAATTTATTTTCTGGCTGCATTGGGTCTTCATTGCTGCACACGGGCTTTCTCTAGTTGCGGCAAGTGGGGGCTACTCTTCATTGTGGTGTGCGGGCTCCTCATTGTGGTGGCTTCTCTTGTTCAGAACTCAGGCTCTAGGCACATGGGCTTCAGTAGTTGTGGCACATGGGCTCAATAGTTGTGGCTCACAGGCTCTAGAGAGCAGGCTCAATAGTTGTGGCGCATGGGCTTACTTGCTCCACAGCATGTGGGATCCTCCTGGAGCAAGGCTTGAACCCATGTCCCCTGCGTTGGCAGGCATATTCTTAACCACTGCGCCACCTAGGAAGTCCCTAGACACAACGGTTTTAAAGTTCTCTTCTGCCATCCAAATGGACAACAGTTCAGGAGAGTGGTCTAAATGAAAGACAGACATTTGGGACTGATTCCTATGGAAACCTTGGACATAGATAAGATCATGGGAGCCAATGAAAATGGATAGTTAGGACAAAGTATAAGACAACAGCCAGCATTGAGAGAAAGAAGGAAGAAGAGTTCATAAAAAACCAAACCAAACCAACCCAACAAACCAACCAACCAAACAAAAAACAACTTTGGAAGATCAATGGAAAATTTGGGGGAAAAAGAAGAGAGTAGCATGGGAGCCCCAGGGAAAGAAAGTTTAAGGGAAAAGGGAGGAGTCAACAAATAAAAGTGAAAGAGTGTAGTCAGAGAAGAGAACCTGCTTAGAACATTCAGCGGCAGGATTTTCTTGTGATCTGGCTAGGAAAAACATCAGACCAGTAGTTGGGGCAAAAGTCCAACTGACTTGGTTTAAGGAATGATTAGGAGTTGAGGAAATAGAGGGCAGAAAGGTAAAGCTCTCTGTATTACCTCTAGTAGGTATAATAATGATCTCCAAAGATGTCCACATCCTATCCTCTAGCACCTGTGAGTATGTTACTCTACATTGCAGATGTGATTGAATTACGAATTTTGCAACAGGGAGATTATCTCGAATTATCTGGTGGGCCCAATGTAATCATATTGTGTTTTTAAGAAAGGAAGACAGGACAGTCAGAGAAGAAGATGTAGTGATGGAATCAGAAGTCAGGGGGATGCAGTTGCTGATTTTAATAATGGAGAGGAATTGAAAGTTAAGGAATGTGGGAAAGCTCTAGAAGCTGTAAAAACCTAGGAAATGTGGGAAACATGGGAAAGCTCTAGTACCTGGAGCCTCCAGAAGAAAGACAGTTAGACAAACACCTGAATTTTAGACAAGCTGAAATCCATTTTGGACTTCTGACCTCTAGAACTTTAAGATAATAAATTAGTGTTGTGTTTTAGCCACCAGATTTGTGGTAATTTGTTATAAGAGCAATAGAAAACCAACATATTACCCTTGGCTGTGGAAGAAGGGAGATAGAAAGATAGATAAGAGCACAGGATATAAGTGAGTGAGTGTGTGTGTGTCTCTGTAAAATAACCACCAAGGATTCATGAGATGACCCTCATGAAAATTCTGTAATATGGTAGAATGGTAGGTTTGGAACTTATTTATTGGAAGGTTTTAGTTGTATGTAATTATATAAATGATAATCACTTGTGATAATTTTACTCGGTTCCTCTTATGTAGGTTTGCAAGGACTGAAGAAGCAGAGTTGACAGCTGTACTTTTGGATACTTTGATATTTGTGTACTTGTGTTCTCATATTTTTATATTCCTCTACAGTCATTTTATTTTGTGTGTGCAAATTCAGTTCCCATGCTATTTTATGCATTTTAAAGAAATCTCTGTTCAGAGTGTTATTCATAATAATAATGTGTTCCATTTTTGTTTTTTTTAATACTAGTGGAAAATAAGTTCCTGCAATATAATGAGGACCTGTGACACTATTCAGACTTTCAAAATGAAATGAAAATCCTTTGATTTTAACTTTCTATTGGTCGTCATAATCATCCCTGTCTCATTCCACAGCATAAGCATCAGAGCAGTAATATGTAATACTTCTCAGTCTGTCAAAATGACATAATACCTGAAAAGAAATGGCCTAGTTTAAAGACAAGTTCAAGTGCTTGCAATCAAAGTAATCAATACAAAGTGATTAGGTATTAATAATGGAACAGTGTTCTCCTACCTGCTCATTAATTCAGATTTTTCTCATTATTATAGACTACAAACCATGATTATAATTTATAAATATTTTAGATCAAATGAAATAATATTTGCCTCTAATAATTATATACCAATCATTCTTTGCTAACTCGTTACATACCTTAATCCTCAGACCATTAAAGCTAAGGTTTAGTAACTCATACATTCACTCCATCCTCCTATATGTCAAACTTATTTTAAAATGATTAAAATACAGATGTTAAGGACGAGGTTAACCAGTTCTTCTGCTTATAGCTGCTGTATTTGGAGTTATCCAAGATGACTTGAAGTATGTACAAAACAATCTTCTCTGACACGCCTGTGTAATTGTATTTTAAAATCAAACGGGATTTTTTTTCTCTAAACATTTTCCTCTATGCAATATGTTCTTCTATGGTTTCTTTCCTCTATGCTCATTCTTCCATCTGCGCTTCTCTCTTCCTCCATCTTCATCTATCTCAAAGCCTAACTGAAATTCAACTTTTTTTCCTGATGTGTTGCATTTTTCAGCAGGAAAAAAAAAAAAAAAAGCACCTCCACCTCCTTTTGGGATGTAACATTATAATTGTTTATGAACTGATCATTTCTTCCTTAGGAGAGAGTGAATGCTTCTAGACAGAGGAATGATTCTGAGCAGCGGCATTTATGGTGCTCATTGTGGGGCTTTCAACAGAGCAGAGCATCTATAATGACTAAGTGAAGAATGAGGTTCTTACTCTCCTTTCTTAGTAGGTTGCTGTATTTTAAAAACTAAATTATTAGCTATTTCCAAATAATTGTTCTTATGGATTTTTCTCTTGATTAGTTATGATCTTTAGTCCTTCAGAGTAGCATTGCTTAAAAACAGAAACTCTTCATGAGAAATGTCTAAAAATGGAGAACAGATTTCAAATCATAGCTGCTCAGCTTTAAATAAAAATACCCAGATATGTTTCCTAATGTGTCCATTTATGATCATAACTCACCATTTTCTTTATATGAGTTTCATGCTTCAGTGTAAGTATTTGGTTTTATCAGAGTTCTTTTAATTTACACTTAAAATATAAATTTTATATAAAAATCTAAAAAATGCTATCATGATATTTTTGTTCACATCTCATATCTCTGATAAAATACAGTAAATAGCATATTTGGCAATTAATATCAGTCGGGCTCTCTGCACAAACTCATTCGATCTGTACAACTGCTTTATGGTTTACACACAACTATAAACCACATTTGACAGATGAAGGAAGTAAGGCAGATTTTAAGTAATATGGCTAAGTTAACACAACTGGTTATCAGCAGAGTAAAGATTTGAATCCAGGAAGTGTAGTTCTCAGCAACTATATCTAAGTGCCTCTGTATACTCTTAAAGACTTTTTTTTTTTTTCTAGAATGAGATTCATGTCACTTTTGTATTTCTTCCCACTTTCCTTGTGACCTCACCTCTGGGCTTGAATCTAGTATAAAGTTTTTCAAATAGTATTAGTATTTAAATTTTTGAATAGTCTTGGTTCACAAGATTTGAATGCATTGATATCAGGGGCACTATCTTTAGTGCAACTAAGTTGCATTTAGGAGCTTTAGTTTTCTCCTCTATAAAATGAAAATGACAATATTCAAGACAAATGAGGGTATCAATTGAGATTAAGTATGTAAAATAACCAACATATTTCTTAAAACATAATTGTTGCTCAATTAGTTTTATTTATTTCATCCTCCTTTAATTCTCTCTATTTTAGAATTGGAGAAAAGTATCCGTGTCATGAGGACACGCTTTTTTTTTTATTTGTGAAAATTTCTAAACAAAATTTTCAAATTGTGCATTTGGTATGCAGTTGACTGCTGAATTTTCTAGTTCTCTTCCATGTGGCAACACTAAAACTGTTCCTATCCACACTGGTGGATCCACCTTTTTCATTTATTTATTACAAATTTCTGGGGCACAAATACAATTGGGGGATGATGGTAGATGTGCTATTGTGTGTGTATATGTGTATACATTCCTAGTCTTTACAAAAAAATCTTTTCAACTAATTATGGAAATGAACATAAAGGTGTAATGTCTAAATTGGGAAATTAGTTATAGTTCAATTTAGTGATTATAAAGCTCAGTTTCAGGGAACTATTTGTATTCCATGATACATAGGGTATAAATTATAAAATATATACTTTGTTCAAGTGAGTTTGTAAAATTCAGAATTAAAAAAAGTAAAATAGCAAGGCTTTTTTACTTTGGAATTTTCCAATCTATGGAAGACCTTTCTTTCATCTCTGAAAAAATTACTGTTGTTCCATGGAACACAGTTTGGGAAATATTGGTTTGATATGAGACAATTGAAGATGTTAAACCTATCTTTCCAAAAACGTATGCTATCTTAAAAGCTGTTACTTGAAAACCTCAGTTACATAGCCAAATTCATCTAGAAAATTAACAGAGTTAAATAATTTTTTTATTAAAGGAATTCTTAGAAATTTTAATCTAGCAAATATGTCTGTTATTAACAGCTAATAACATGTTAAAATCTCTAAGAAGATACTTCGATTCGTAGCATAGCCCAAAATGATTTGATTATTAGTCACTTTTCTGTAAAAGTGCCCATTAACATCTCATGGAATATCAGTGCCACAAAAATAGTTTTAGAAACTTGGTACTAGATTGTTGGTTCTCAAAGAGGTAATTGAGGTAAAATGAGATCACATGCATGAGCCCTAGCTCATGTGACTGGTGCCCTTATAAGAAGGGGCAAATAGGAGACACATGCACACAGAGAAAGGCCAGTGAGGATGTAGCAGAAGGTAGCCATTTGCAAGCCAAGGAGACGCTGCAGAAGACGCCAGACCTGCAGGTACCTGAATCCTGGACTTCTTGCTTCTAAAACCGTGAGTCAATGAATTTCTGTTGTTTAAGCCATCCAACATGTGGTATTTGCTCTGGCTATGCGAGCAAATTCATGCCGTTGTGTATTTAAATCGCCGAACTTTTGGATTTAGAATCAAATCAATTCAGGGGGTCTTTTTGCTGTTATAAAGTGCTATGTTAACTTTGGAATTCATCTTCATGAAAGCTCACAAATGTTGTAGTACTTTGGAAGAAATGATACAAAACATTTTTGCAGTTCTTTACATTTTGAGCTGAATAAGACACAAGACTCGAAAGAAAGTTTTGAGCAGAGGTAGTAGCTCTTGTTAATGTAATTAGCCTTTTACTTCTTTCCTTTTATTTTGTCTCATTTTAAGGTAAAAGCTTATTTCCACACCCCCTCATCCTTTTGGTGTACGGTCTCTTTGTTTTCCTGTGGAGCAATGGTAGCATTTGGTATTTTGTCTAGGAAAGAAAGACTTCATTGGAAAACACCTAATTTATCTTGTAAAAACTCCGCCACTGTTGTCATTTATTAGTACAAAGTACAGTAAAATAGAAACAATGATGTGTTTCCCTGGTTTTGAAAAATATTTATCCCATACCACATTAATAGATTGAATACCGTTATCGATTTAAGTGATGTCTGCGTATTGAGTGTTTTTGGCCTTAGGTGGATGGAGTTAATTCTTTCTATAAGGCTGCTTGTTAGGAGACTTACGCTGACATATATCTCATAATGGTTCCTGTTGATTGATCTAATTATATACACATGGTTTTATTGGAGCTTTGTGAATCTGGAGATACCCACGTTTGCTTAATGTTCTACAAATACAATTCAAAACCCTTTAGGCTTACCCGGATTGTTTCCATAATCCTTAATTGAGAAAAGTAAGCCTTGAGAATTTTGAAATACCCTGCCTAAATCAAGCTTCTGGGCTGGGAAACTTTCTCATTAGATTTTTTTTTTTTTTTAGAGAATCTTTTAAAAATAGTTGTGTATTTTTTGTGTGAATGTCATTTCAAATGAAATGAAACATATTTATTCCTGTGAGGGCATATAAATGTCCTTGCTTTATGGTCTTTGATTTTTAAATTTAAAGAATGACTATTTTGCAAAAGAATATACAAAATAAAATTACACCACAGTAAGCAGTGAATAGCAGAGAAATAGTAATATTTCAAAGCAAGGCTAATTAATCCTTAAGTTACTATATTTTATGTATGAAGATAAATATAACAGAAGAATATTAATTTTTATAACTTTAATTTCATTGAACACTCATAAATAATAGATATGAATCTGTGAAATTTAGTTTCTTTTTTTTATTGGTCTCCATAATACATCAAGAATAGCATCCTGATGCTTGAAACATGCAACTGTGTCTGTGATCTGTGATTTATCCTTTCTCTCTGCAGTTTTAGCTATTTTTACATTTTTTTCTTTGTATTGCTTGAAGAATAGTTCTGACAAATAAGATTACTCTGTTTTCTATCCACTGCAGTGTTTTGGGGTTTTGAGTGTCATTTTTTAACAAAGCTTCAGTTCACTGAAAGCCCAAGACAAACCTAAATTTTTGAAATGTAATTCCATAGATATATTAAATTTTTCTTGACTGAATCACTTTATTTAATAACCAAAATCGTGTGAAGTATAAACCAGCAAAGCAGTAATGCTGATTGAGGTTTCTCTCATAAATCTTACCCACCACCCCCATCAGATATATACATGTTTAGCTGCAGTAAAAGACTCAAGGGAGGGCTGTATCGGAGCTGAATAATGGCGGCAGGGGTGGGGGGTCAGGAGACTGCTTAAAAAAAAAGGAGAAGAATAACAAATGAGGGACTGGTTAAATAGTGGAGAGCTTTGTGAACCATAATTACATTCTTTGAGCAGCCAAAGTCGTTTGCTTTCTTGGTACTTACTAACCTTGACTGGAGAAGAGTTGTCTAATACACTTTGGGAATCAAAATGGTAAAATTAGCTCCTAAGGGAAGCTAACTGGATTCTGTTCATCTGAAGTTTACTATCTGTGGATGTTGATAGTTGCAGTGTAACTTTAAGAAGTTATTTTTCGAAAGGAAAGACAATGATTAATGAAATGAAAGTTAAAAGATCTTTATGATTCAGAAAGGGTCAAAAAACCAAACATGACCCGAGAATATTTACGTGAGACTCCAGTGTTAAAATGCACACATGTTCATTTATGAACATCTCTCATCAGGAAAATACCTTATGATTGATTCATGTTTGTCTGTTTACAATACTTGGAGACATTTATTGAGCCTTTATTGCTAGGCACTATATTAAATACTTTCTTAATTGATCCTAACAGACTCATGAGGGTGAGAACTATCTTTATATTCATTTTCCAGATGTGAAAACTGAGGCATAAAGAGGTTGAGTAATTTGCTCTTGGCCAAGGGTTAGGGGCAGGTGTCAATTCTAGGTGTTTTGAACACATTCTTTAAACAGCATTGCCTGCTTGTGAAATAATTGTTGAAGGCTTGAACATTAATAAACTGGGGCACCTTTACTTATCAAAAACCACAGTGAACCACAAATACTAAGAAACTGGTAGTCTCTGGTTCCATATGGAGAACAAAAAAAGATCTGTCTTTATTTAGGTCTTCATATCTGCTCTGTCTCCTAGTTCCCTCATGACGGATTAGAGTGTATTAACATACTAAAGTTGAGATTTAAGAATTTAGATTTTTAAAATATATTTCCCAGTATGTGTACTCTATGTTAAAACATGTTTTCCTTTTTTTTTTTTTTTTTTCCCTTCTCCCTTCCATTCAAAACCTTTTTACCTGGACAGTACTTTTAAAGGTCTTTGTTTATAATTCAGTTGGTTTTTTCTTTCTTTTTTTTTTCTTCAATGTTTTCAAATAGACCAAGTATTGTTCTTTAAAACTGTTAGTGATGTTCAATTGAAAATTTAGGCAGTGATTCAGTTTTTTGCCTAAGTAATATTCTACCTAAAGAGAAATGGGAGAAAAAACTTGAAATAGCGGATATATAGCTCTGCTTTAAATCTGGATTAGTAGCAGTTGTCTTGAAAACATTGTTTAAGTTAACAATATGAAAATGTAGTATGCAGCTGTAGTTAGTTTGCTTTCTTATGTGCATAATATGAGCTTGTAATGGAAGTAATGTCATATAGTATTTAACTCTGACATTTAGTGTTTGCCCTAGTAGATGGTCTTCCTTTTACTTAAGTGCCATTACTTTTATGTAGTCCATTTTCATTGCATTTAGTCCCATTTTAGTAATAATGCTTGCATGATTTACCAGGCAAATGCAATCTTTGCCCTGAATGGCACAGTGCAAGAAAAAATGGAAGCTGTTAAGAGGCTGAATGGCAAAAAAGTATTATTGACCTATGCTGGCAGCCATGTGTTTCAATTATTTTCAAGAATCCATTTGTCAAATAAGTGAAGCGATGTGGGACGTCAAGTTCAAGCTGGGGTTAGTGCCTTTCTACATCTGATATGATGTATCTTCTGTAGCCATTTAATTGAATTACCCAATTTATTTTTCAAGCAACAATGCTCTACCAAGAGCCATGACATTAAACAATTAAATATGAGTTTAAAAGTCTGCATTTTGTGTAGTTCATCATTCCTTTGCAGCAGAAAGTGAACCCGAGGGCCTGAGAATTTCTGATTTTGGTGTAGTAAAAGCTTAGCTTCTAGGGAATACCCTAACTGTCCCATGTGGAAACATTTTAAAAGTAATACTTCATAATTCTTCTTTGAGCAGAACGATGGCATAAACATTTAGAATTTAACTGAGATGACTCAGTAATTCCTTGAGAAACAACATTCTGTGTGGACAAGTAACCTCTAGGCTGTGATCCTCTTACCTAATTAACACTCGATGATTTTGGTTACGATTGCTTTTCTATCTGAAGTGCCTCCATTTTGTGAATATAGAGGTGAAACCCTGATGAATAAAATAATCAGGCTTTCAAAGAATTATGAAGGGGAAATGCAGCTAAGAATGCCTGTGTTTTCAAGTCACTAAAATATTCTGAGCCATTATCACTTAAAAAGTTGTTGAAACTTTTCATGAAAAACAAGTTAAGTGACCGTAACTCTTCTATTTGTGTGTGTGAGGGGGGATGGTGGGGGGGGAATTCAAAGCAGATGCATTCTGGCTTTAGTGAAGACAACTACTGTGGAAAAAAATTAATTTTTATTTTTTACTGGGGTATTCTATAACAAGTATTAAGAACACTTTATTTTAGGTTTTCTTTTGTTGCCAAGTGTGACATAAGGATGTGTTTTTGATCTGAGGAGAATAATTACTGAAATGCAGAGAACAGAAGCAACTTATATTTTTTTCAATTAACATTCAACAATTAAATTTTAATATGGTCAGGGAATTGTTCAGATCCTTTTGTATAGGGATACTGCACCTTTAATTATCTGCCCTCTGGTGCCAAGCCTTTTCTTTGAGTGCTTCCATAAAAGCTTATTGCAGCTAGTTATTGAGCAAATTAGTACTTGAGTTTTGGTGAAAAATGTCTTTATTAGTCCTAAAACCAGAGTCACTATGCATTCCCAGAAGGCGTGATTTTGTTTGATGAATAAATCTAGTAATTATCCTGCTGTTAGGGCTGTACCGCAAATGTCATAAGCAGATAAACAGAGGGAGTAAGCCTTCCGTAAATTCTCTAATTATCTATGTTGGACTACTTATCGCCTGCAGATGATTTATGAGCATATTGATATATCCTTAAGTATGTTCATTTGAGTTCACAGATGCAAATAATTAAGGCACTAGTCATTTACAAAGGAGGCTTCAGGTCAGGGTCATTTCATTATAACATTTCAGCCTGGCTTGTACCATAAAACAAGATATAGATATAATCGCCTTGACCAGGATATTTCCTAAGAGACATTTAATTTTCTTTCCTTGTATCCCTATCTGGAGATATTATTCTCACTCATTATTTTCTTTAAATAAGGCTTTTCAACATTCCTATGTCACCTATTTTTATTTCATTTTAAGAAATAGTAACTGACCTTTATTTATATTTCTAAATTTCTTAGCTAAATGATCACTAGGAAAAAACCAGAAATTCATCAAAACATTTAAATGCCATTTTAAAATTTCCAAAACATGTTCTTCAAATACAGGTGTTTTATTTCTCTCTTCTTTGACAATTTCACTTCAGGTAACTGGTTTCTTAAACCGTGGAAAATTATATAAAGAATATTTTGTTCTCATGTTTATTTTCTAATTGACTAAGAAATCAAATGTATAAATCCCTTAAAAGTAATTTATTTTAATAGTTAGAGCTAATATACCTTTATATGATAGGAAAAAGATGTTACTCTAAAAAGTTAATAAAAGTTTTTGATACTAGTTCTCCAACATTCAGTTACAAACAGTTGAAGAAGATGAGGGATTTTAAGATATATGTTACATAGTTTGGTACTTTTTGAGCTGTGATGTTTGGAAGAAAATATACCAGTTAAAGGAGAGTATAGACATTGTAGCATATTATTTTAAAAGTTGTACAAAACAAAAAGGTAAGCAAGCAAAAACATTTCCTTTGATATTACTAGAAGTCAAAGAGCTAAATAGAATCACATGGATGTAATCATCGACTTGATTATTTGATTTATGAGTAAGGAACAAATCTGTTGCTGGCCAGATCCTTATTAAACTGAAGTTTAGCTACGTAATTCTTGAAGGAGGCTACTGATGGTGTTCTAAAGGTTTATTTCAGTTTCGGGTCATTGTGTTTCCCAACTGACAAGAGCAAATTAATTGCAAATTTATGTATACTTAAAAAAAATCGAGATTGTCCCTCTTAGTTTGAGACTCTTGGGACAGCAGCTCAAATCTGTAGAATCAATTCAGTCTACACAGAGCCCTTTATAAAACTGATCTGACTTTTGATATTGGAGGCAGATTCTTAGCAGAGTTGCTACCAGTTGAAAATCAAGATTGTTATCTTGGAATTTGGTAAACAAAGGGACATTTCTGTTTAATATATCAAGGTGGTATTTCATGAGTCTACCATAATAAAGCAATTTCTTAAGTGCCCTTCCTCCCCCTCTACACAGCCATGTGTAACAGTTGATCACATTCACTTGCTTGGGACTCAGTGCATCAGACTTGATATTCCACTCTGCTTTCTCTTCTGCTGTGGACTAAAACGGTTAAGTATCGTGAAGCCTATTAGCAAGAAGAATCCAGTCAGCTTTTATTTCAGCTTCTCTATAAAGATACCTTGAATGCCAATCCACTTCTAGAAATTAGCTTATCATAAATGTGCAACTGAAGAAATGTCTTATCATACAAATAGGTTATCAGTCATGAAAACTAAGTCTTAGTGCTTACAAAAAAATCACTTTTCACATTTCTAGCAGTCATATGCAAAAATTGACATTTTTACAGTGTTGCATCTTTGAAAAGTCCTTCTTGGCAAATTGTTTTTGCAGAACTTCCCTAACTGAGGTGAATATGCCATTAATAATCGTTTGATCTTATCAGGAAAACTGTATAGGTATAATTCATTTTTTTGTAAATGGAATAGATTTGTAAGTTAAGTCTTAAAAGTTAGTACTTGAAGAGGTAAACTTTTTACTCCAAATGTTATTTCAGCATGTATGAAATTGTGCATCTAGAAAAAAATCCTTAAAAGCAATTAAAATACGTAATTCATATTTTTAATGTTACGTGTATTCATCTAAGATCGTGCAGCTAGAACAAAATGGGAGTTACGTCTTGACTCCCAGTCCCTTCTCCCTTATAGCATTGTGTCTAATATACTTCTGCTCTTCAGTTCTCTATAACTATACTTATAGAGTTCATCATTCTCCTGATATTTAAGTAAATCTAGAAATGTTAAGTATTTTTATTTTATTAAAAGTTCCCATTTTTAGAGCATTTTGGTATTTCTTAAAAATTCTAGTTGGTCCATAAAACTAGTAAGAATAGATTTTTTCCTCAATTGCAGAAATTGAATTCTCTATTTTACATTTCTAAATATTAGCACTAAAGCCAATAATATAGGATTAATAAATATGTGGTGAGCAAATTTTTGAAGGATTTAAACACAAACACACACTGTTTTGCTGTAATATATGCACTCATTTTTTCATGGCTAATTTCTTTTTTATCATTCTATTCTGTCTCTCATTCTTTATATGTTGCCATAAGTTGAAAGTCTAGGGCATGGCTGTTAGGACATGGCTAATATCTTCTAGTAAAAAATGAGAATAAAGCCAGTATTTGACGACTATTTTCTTCTGAGTGAAAGGATAATGTGTTTTGTTATACATTTATGTACAAAATGTTATGTAATATATAGGTTATATGTCTAATATGTATGTATATATTATATGCATTTACATGTGTGTACATATCTATATAGCTATTGATACCAGAACTCTTTCTTCATTAGAATTATTTCTGAGGAAGCATTTTTCTTTTTGAGAAGGTGAAAAACAAAACAAGTAGTGAGCAATTGCACTGCACCTAAAACTGCTTAAACTGTGATGTCTCAGGTAGTTAGCATTGGATCAGACATCCTGGGTGCCTCAAATTATATTACGGGAAGCTTTGCTCTTATGATTAGCTGCACAGGACAATGATTCCACTGTTTGAATCGCAGCCACTGAACTGCTAGATAGCTGGGAGGCAGAGAGGGGTCGTGCAGATGTCAGGGAGATCTAAGGCAATTTTTTTGGCTTTCTGAAGTTGACTTTGTAGTATTGGGGTCAGAATGTTTTTACTTCTTGAGAAATCCTTTATAGAAATAAATTTAGTCAGCTTAGAAAGTTCCCCCAAATTCCTGAACATTTTAGGTGTTTTGGTGCCTATTGTTAAAATGGAAAAAGAGGGCAAATATAGGAAATAGTGTCATTGAAAGTGCTTGCACTGTAGTTTGTAAATGATTACTTCTTTTTCAAATGAACACTCATACTCTCTCTCTGCCTCTTTCCCTCCTCCCTCTCTCCCTCCACAACCCCCTCCCCCCAAATACTGCAACACCCTTTTATTTAATGTTGGTGCCTGAAACTGGGAATACATAGAGAAACAAGTAAATAGCAGTGTTTCTTTGTGGACATTCAATCACTGTCAACAGATTATTTTTATGAGTAGTAAATTTACTTTCAAAATAAGCACACTGAAGAAAAAGAACGTGATGCTAGAATTTAAAGAGCAATATATCACCTGACTAGTGTTCATGCATAAAATAGAATCAGGTCCTGTTGGGCCTGTGATAGGACTGCTAACTGACCTACAAGGATAAAAGCACAAAGGTAGATATCTAATTCCCTTGCTCCCTGCCCAAGTGAACATTTTTCAAAAGAGCTAACTAGTAGAATCATTGATTTTCCTCTTTGCTCTTCTTTGATTCTCACCAAGATTTGAGCTTATTCCTATTAGCATGACTTCATTAAATCTCACAGTTTATTACAGAGGAAACATGCCTGGTAAGGAAGTAAATGGAGGTTCAGGAATACCATAGATCATAATTTGCAATTTTTATAGTAATCTTGTTTATGTTTCACAAAATTGTTGTAGTACTTGGGTGTTAGATACAGAACACTTCTCTAATTCTATTGTCTCTTTCCTTGCCATTGAGGACTGACTTTTTCTTTTCAGTGAGTTTATATAACCTAGTCAGAGAAATTTGTGTGCATTTGTTCTAGAATCATTGCCTTTGATTTTATATTTGATAATTAAAAAAAGCAAAGGAAAACCCCAGTGCAGCTCATCATAACATTGTAACACTGAGAACTGTGCTTTTTGTTTATGTATGTTTTCTGTGGTTGTAGTGTTTTAATTTCCTGCCATGTTATTTATTGAAAAATTATATAATATTATCTTTACATATTAACATTTTTGAGTGACTTACAGAGCTGAATCTTAGAATTATTGTACACACTAAATACTTTCCCTAGTTTTTGAAAGTTTGCTTCATTTTCTTTTACTTTTTCATCTAGAAGTATCAAAGTTGAAGAATCAAAATTTAGAGAGTTAACAATGAAATAAAATGCCAATAGTTTTCACTCTTTTTAGACTATAGATCTTTGCTTACTAAACAATAGGGAAAACTAGGTATTTAAAAAATTTGCCAATGTTTGTAATCTTGAGGATTTACCCTTAAAAACAGTTATTCAACCTCAGGTGAAATGTCATCAATAACCAGTATATGAATTGTTCAGTGTATGGGATGTACTTTGGATTTTGTCAGATTCGAGTCATTTCAGTTCAGCTACTTTGGATTCTGTGATTGAATGTAGTCTTACATGTGGCATGTAGTGGTTTTGCTATAACGAGAGGAAGTGCAGAGACCTATACAGAGCTCCTTTTCCGAGATCCTCTCAGTGGTCTGCATCGAGCAAAGGAAGAAATTCACTTACACACGAAAATTACAACCTGAGAATTTTAATAGTGTTTTGTTTAAATTAGGTGGAAGATCTGGGAAGTATGTGTGATTTTTAAGATTCTCTGGTATGTTGCACAGGGTTACAAAGGATGAGTAGATTTTAAGAAAAAGGATAAAAATTAAGATATACAGACATTTCTTTCACCTCACACCTTTGTAAAAATTATTTTCTTCCTTTGCCAGTAGTCAGTCTTCAGCTTCTTTGAGAAAGTTGATTGAATAGGGTATGATAACTTCTTACTTAATATGACTCCAGACAAACTATTTTGGTTAAGCATATTGTGAAATATTATATATTAAGTTCCAGCTAAAGTAGAACTAAAAAAGGGCAAATAATTATAATCAGCATACATAAAAGTTATATATATATGGGAAATTTTGTTAATGGTACTAAACTCACATAATTTATTGCCATAGATATACATAGAAGGTAAAGATTTCTGGAACTGAGCAGGCTTGGTTGTTGATATTCAGTCCTTCTGAGGATGTTGCAAAGAGTGAAAGTATGAGTTAATACGAAGTGGAACAGATAATGGAGCCTGTTGAAAACGTTTGAACCTCAAGTTAGACCAATATATGCTAGATGAAAAGATGCTGCCTTTGTATCTTACTACTTTGCCCCAGCCCTATACTCCTAAATGTTTATAATATTTGTAAAAATTTATTTCAATCATAAAAATGTTCATTTCAAAAATAAGGGAAAAAATTGAAGAAAATAATCACCCATCTACAACTTAAAAAATGACCAGGCAGGATTTTAGTGTGTGTTCTTAATTTTTATTTTATGTTATTTCATATGATCTTACAGTACACATAAATGGCAAACTTGTGAAATTAACTAAATAGCTTGACTGTTTAGTGGAAGCACAGCATTCATCATACAAAGTAATTTTTTAACTTCTTACTTGTTCTCAGATTTTTTGCTATTGTAAATTTATTATACATGTTGCACATGTATTCTCAATTTGTTACTTTTTAGGAATTTTTTGTTAAGTCATAAATATTTATAGCCCAATAAAAATACGCTGATATGTTTAAAGATTTAAGTCGAAGTGTAATTGCATTCAGGTCCAACTTTCTATACAAGTAGACTAGCAATTTCTGTGTGTTGTTTGGGAAATATAGGAACTGCGTGGGAGCTATTCCTACTATCCTGTATTACCTGCAACTTTATCACTAGTATCACTAAAGAACCACTTCGTAAGTTGAAACTCTGCACTCTGCTAGTGTCTCATTAAATTATTATCAATCAGTAATCTGTTAGTAAAAATGTATTCAGTTCTTTTTCTTGTCAAGTAGAAATCAGAGCACTGATGAAATAAAACATTGATCAAAGAGGAGAGAAAGGGCATTTTCACTTTCCAGGTGTGGACATAAAGATCACTTCACGTTGTTCATTTTTGATTGTGAAGAAGATAATACGAAGGATAAGTGTTCTTAGTTAAAGGGGAAAATTTTGAAATGAGATGAGCTCAGAAATGCGAATCCACATGATAGGTAAAATAAACAAGCACACAGATGATAACAGCAAACTTTTACCTATTTCTAGCTACTTGTCTGAGATAAATATTTAAGCAGATGCAGAGGATGTATCCTTGTCTGTTTTCATAGTACTATCTAATATTGGTCAAGAAAATAAATGCAAATATCATAACCCCATGGATCTACCCAGGAAGTTGAACTAATATGCATATTATAACAATGGTAGATATTTCCATATATAGATGCCTTTCGTTCCTTCATTCTCAGAAAGTTCCTATGTATCCGAACCCCCATGTTTCACTGGATCTAGAAGTGTTTTATATGTTTAATCTTTCTTGGATCTTCAGGCCTTCTTGTCTTCTTTCATCTAAGTCCCCAAATAATTCCTTTAAAAGACAAACAAACTTTGCAAATGATTTGTTTGTTTCCTACCATCCTATCAAAATACCAGTATGCAAAGCCATCCTTTAGCATTGATGAAAGTTGATGGTAAATGTTCTGTATATTCTCTTATTTTTCCTCTCACCATGAAATGACATTTCAGCACTCTTCTATTAGGCTTATGCTTCTACCACTTACTCTCATGAAATAATACATTTCTCCAAATTGGCAATCATTTTCATATCTCCCATAACTTCTCTGTAGCCTTTACTTCCTCCCACTACTTCTTGAAATTCACTTTCTTTGGCTTATGGTCTTCTTTGTATTCTCCTGACTATCCTGTCTTTGTTTTTTTCCTGGCTCCTCCTCTTCTATCTGCTGTTTAAATACAGATAATTTCTAGGGTTCATTTGTGTTTTTCTTCACATGATCTCCCTGCAGGATTTCATCCACTGACAGTACATCATCTACCATCCATATACTAGTGGTACCAGATTCTATTTCTCTTGTGTTGACTTCTCTCCTGAGCATATTATCTGTATTTCCAACAGGAGAGGTGCACACCCTGCATTTGGAAAATAAAATTTATATTACCTAACAAAATGTAAGCCTTGTCTGTATTGTCTGTCTCTAAGCTAGAAACATTAGGCTCATTCTTGGCTAGTTTTTCTCTTTCACTCCTTACATTCAGCCACTTATTTTGGTTCTATCCCAGAAATGTCCCTAATATCTGAATCTTCTTCCCATTCATTACCGATGCCCTAAACCTCATGAAAGCATTCTATATATAAAGAGCCTACTTCTTGTCTGGGGTGGAAGACCTTGCATTTTAGTGTTAACTGGTAACACTGTGTGTAGAGGTGATACAAGGTACTTTGGAAAGACTAGGACGTTTACCCAACTTGCCTGTTGTCGCTGATCTGGGCTGCTGGAATAGCCTTCTCACTTTTCTACCTGCCAGCAACATCTCCTCCTGGCCATTATCTTTCCTCCATATTGCAACTAGAGTATTTTTCTGAGGAGACAATGTAATCATTTTGTTCCACTTATTAAAAATATCTTCTGGGATCCTGTTGGCTAAGTAGGAATTTGTAATCTGGAACTCTGAATCGGTTGGCCATATTTTACTTCTGAGCTCCCCTTCCTCCTTCTCTGCATTAAATTAATCCTTTCCAGGTACATCAAACTTTTCACCATTTCCCAAACACTTTTTAAAAAATTTTTAATACATTTATTTATTTTATTGGCTGCGTTGGGTCTTCATTGCTGTGCACGGGCTTTCTGTAGTTGCAGAGAGCAGGGGCTACTCTCTGCTCTTCGTTGTGGTGCGTGGACTTCTCATTGCCATGGCTTCTCCTGTTGAGGAGCACGGGCTCTAGGTGTGCGGGCTTCCATAGTTGCAGCACGTGGGCTCTTCCCAGACCAGGGCTCGAACCCATGTCCCCTGTGTTAGCAGGCAGATTCGTAACCACTGTGCCACCAGGGGAGCCCCCGAACATTTTGTTTTTAAATGTCTTTGTGCCTTTGTATATGCTATTTCATAGCTTGGAATGGCATTCCCCATCACCATAACACATTTCTATGCATTGTTAAGATTAATCAAACCATTCCTATAAGAAGCTGCAGGAGGGTTTTGTCACTAGAGTCTCCCTGTTTTGTAGTAATTTTTTGTCTAGTTTTGAAAAGTTGCACTTGGCTATGTCTATGTATGTGTAATTTAATCTTTCACAACTCTATGATAGTTTCAATTGACCTTGTTCTAAGGGACTAACAAGTTTTCGTAAAAAAACTTCAACACTTTGCATCAGTATGTCTGATGCATAAAAGTTGCCCAATATAAGTTAGTTGAATAACTTAATGAATTTAAAAGAAGTTTGAAGATTAACCTCTCGTCAGTTGCTTCATTTGCAAGTGTTTTCTCCCATTCTGAGGGTTGTCTTTTCATTTTGTTTATGGTTTCCTTTGCTGTGCAAAAGCTTTTAAGTTTCACTAGGTCCCACTTGTTTATTTTTGTTTTTATTTTCATTACTCTAGGAGGTGGGTCAAAAAGGATCTTGCTGCAATTTATGTCAAAGAGTGTTCTGCCTATGTTTTCCTCCAAGAGTTTTATAGTGTCTGGCCTTACATTTAGGTCTTTAATCCATTTTGAGTTTATTTTTGTGTATGGTGTTAGGGGATGTTCTATTTCATTTACATGCAGCTGTCTAGTTTTCCCAGCACCACTTATTGAAGAGGCTGTCTTTTGTCCATTGTATATTCTTGCCTCCTTTGTCGTAGGTTAGGTGACCATAGATGCATGGGTTTATCTCTGTGGAATCTAGAAAAATGGTACAGATGAACTTATTTGCAAAGCAGAAATAGAGATACAGATGTAGAAAACAAATTTACGGATATCAAGGAGGGACAAGGGGGTGGGATGAATTGGGAGATTGGGATTGACATAGATACACTACTTTGTATAAAATAGATAACTAATGAGAACCTACTGCATAGCACTAGGAAACTCTACTCAATGCTCTGTGGTGACTCAAATGGAAAGGAAATCTAAACAAGAGGAGATATATGTGTACATATAACTGATTCACTTTGCTGTACAGCAGAAACTAACACAACATTCTAAAGCAACTATATCCCAGTAAAAATTAAAAATAAAAAGAAATTTGGAGGCAGTTATTTAACCAAGACCACATTTCTGACATTAATTCTGGTGCAAAGGGAAAACAGTAAAACATAAATGACTTTAGCAGGAAATAATGTATTTTGGATAAAGAGATAAGTCCTTGAGTTTATAAATATGAGGCCCAGCTTGATTCAGAGTGTATTAGGAGTTCTGAGGGAAGAATGATGTCCATCAGAAAACTACCAGAGGAAGAGAATTGCTCACTGGTTGGATTCTGGGTAGTTGTTTTTCTCATCTGTCATTTACAGGTATAGTTTAGTAAAGGCACTATATACTAAATGTCAAAAATGCTTTTTTTTTTGAAAATTATTCATAGGTGGTTTGAAAGCTAATAAAGAAGATGCCCTAAGAATACAACTAATAGTGAGGAGTATATAGCCTAGAGTAAAGCCACAGAAATAGTGAGGATAACACAGTGCCTCAACATTTACAGGGAAAAAGTATTTGGATCCAGTAGTGGTTTTGGTTGTGAGAACTGATCAAGAGACAAGCAGAAGATGATGCTAATGTGGAAATCAGCTGTGCTGCCTGTGGTGTTAAGGATGATGAGAATGATGGAGCAAGTGTGTGTGATTAGGGGAGGTAGAGATCAGCATGATGAAATCTTTATTAGACCCTGTGAAAGACTGAACATAAAATACTAGATAAAAAGTGGAAATGTAGAGTAACTTTTTTCTTTGCTTTTTATATCACTTTATTCCAACCTGAGCACCTCAATATAAAACTAAACACTGGTGAACTGTTTTCCTTACTAATATTGAATCTCTGTAAATGTACAAGTTCTGCTAGCAGTTCAGCACTTAAATAGATTAAATCATCTCTGACACGTGGTAGATTTCATATAATGAAAATACCTAAAACATTTCGTGCAACATACTGAACTGGAGTAACTTTCTTTTAAAACCAGCTTTGTAGTTTATTTTATATGTGTGCATCAGTAAATATAGGATGAAATAACAAAAAGGATGATGTGATAGTTATCACACATGTATCATTTGTTGAAGCTCTATTATATGCTATGAATGTCACTAAGTCTCATTTCCTTTCATTCCATAACAACCTGAAGAGACAGGTACTATATTAACCCAATATTAGAAGTGAGGAATCTGAGGCTCATAGAGGTTAAGGAACTTGCCCCAAATCTCACAGCTAGAAAGATGCAGAGCAATGACTTGTATATGGGAACTTTGATCCCAAACTCCATGTTTTCAATAACTACCATTATACTGCATCCTTCTGAGGCTATTAGATAGACATTTCCACCATTTTCTTTTTATGATAACATTTTAATAATGCAGTATATGTTGACTTAAATCTTTATTAAAGACTGTAGCCAACCCTTCAGAAAAACAGTACAAAGTTGTCTATTCTCTTGGATTGCTGAGAATTTGTTCTCAACGAAGTTATGTTTTCATTTCAATAGTTTTCTTATAATTATGATTTAAATATAAAACTGTATATTTTATCTTAACTAATATGTGAAATGCTTTTAAGAGCTACCTTGATATCCTCTCCAATTCTGTTTCTTTTTAGGTCAATATTTATAATTCTGTATAACTTTTGTGGAGTGGCAGTTTTAAAATAGAATATCTAGTTTTTCTTAATACTTTGATTGGTAGAATTTGTATGTTTGAGTTCAATCTCATTCCAAAGTTTCTTCAGGACTAATTATGGGGTGTGTGTGTGTGTGTGTGTATGTATTTGGAGTTAATAAGCTTGGATACTAGGGGGGAAAACAGTGGAAAGATTATACCACAGATAATTAATAAAAATCAATTAGTTTGTTAATGAGTACTCTGTCAGTACCCAAGGTGGCAGAAACCAGCTGGGGGAAGGAAATCAGGATCCCTGAATAGGACATTTAGGATGCCCGAGTCCTGCTGAGAATTCAAGAGGAAATAACTATAAGAAGCACTTACTTGGGTTAAAACTGGCTAAATTTCCTCTTGAGATTGCAATTCCTCTAGCTAATAAATCTAGTAAAAAAGTGATTCACCTTTAGTGTATGCTATAAAGCATTTTCTGAGGCCTTAAGTACATTGCTCACTGCCCTGTGTTAAAAACAAACCCATAGTTGTAAATGTCAATGACTAAGAATATTAGAGGCCTTGCATCTTTCTTATGTTAGTAGAAAAGCTGGAAGCACCCATTACCTCTTCTATGACTTTTTACATTGTATTTATATAAATGGCAAAAGTCAAACATGAGCTGACAGGGAAATACAAAATCTGTCTTCTAATGGTCCTTGGACAAAAAGCAGAAAATTCCAATGACAGCAATTGACCTTCGTATAAAACTTTTCAGAACAACCCATTCTTCCCATTGTTAGTTATATTTATGTTAAGATTATTCCCTTTCCATCATATGTAATTATGGATCATTTATAGCAGAAGAGATGATTTAACACAGAAGAGAAGATTTACATTAAAAAATCCCATTTAATATATCTTCTCTAAGGATTGAGGAAAAACTGTATTCTAGTGGACTGACAGTTTTATGTGAATTTGTATATACAGTTATATGGTAAATAAACATGTTTCCAGTAATTGTTATGAACCCAAATATGGCTGCTAATGGGTGTCCCTCTTGGGTAAAAGATAAAGTCTAAAAGATGTTTTCAGTATTGGTTACTCTTTATAATAAGAGTGTTCCAAATTCTGTGAGGTAGATTTATGGTATGGAATAAGATACATAAAATTGATACTGAAAAATTTTACCTAATGGCTCCCTCTGAGTATGAGTTAGATTCCTGAGGGTAAAAGATCATTGATTTGACTTACTCAAATAGTTGGTTTCCACAGATAACAGTTTCCTCTAATTATCTACCCAACTTCTGCATAGTGAAATAGAGAGTGCTCACAGATGAGTAGGAGAAAAAATGGACTGAATATGTAGAAATAAATGACTCATTAAGTAATGTTAGACTACTTTTGGTCAAGTAAATAAGTGAATAGTTTATCTCTCTTTCCCTTCAAATAAATGCAGAACTGTGAACTTTCAAACAATGGACAAGTGGTAACTACACTCATTTAAGTAAATTGGATTAAGGTTTCCTTTTTAGTGCTCTCTGATATTTCCTCTTTTTCCTCTAGTACATTTTTAATTTCCTAGGAGGAAGCAGTAATAGTCTCAGTTTCATAACCTTACATTTCTTTTAATGTTCTGGCTTCTGCCTACATATAAAATACAATTATGCTTTATTTTAAAATATGTTGAAAAATGAGTGCATCTTATGTTCATTTTAGGAGTACATATAGAGATATTACACACAAATGAGGAATGCATCTGTGGATAGGTGAATTTTTAGAGCGCATATGTTAGATTTATCATTTTCCTTTTAACCTTTGCTATTCCATCAAGAAACTGAATAACATTCCTCATACTTATTAACTAGTTGCATGCTTTTTTCCCCATAAACTAAAAAGAAGCAATCTTTTGAGTCCATTTCTAAGTTCTTGGAAACCCTGTAAACCCAAAGAGGCAATCCTACGTGACCTGTGGGATGGTTGGAGGTCACCATCTAACTCCTTTCAGAGGGGCATGGCCCCATGAAACATGGCAGAGCTACCTCAAAATTATCACAGAGTTAATGTTTAGTATGGGAAATTAAAATTGTAGCTTATGGAATGCATTTCACTTTTGGTCTTTAGATACCACAGACTTTCACGCAGGCAGTATGTGATTTTACACCTTCTCTTTAAAGTTAGGAAGTCGAGGCTTTAAATTGCTTATTAATATTGCTAGACTTGTGATTGAACCAATGACCTCTGATATGGGAATGTTGAGGAATAAATGCCTGCTCCATCACTAAGTACTTAGACAAACTATTTAACCTCTCTGTGTCTTGGCTGGTTCATCTGAAAATAAGGATCCTGATAATGTCTGTCTTGTGAGATCACTGTGATAATTAAGACAAGGGAACTTTTAGAAGAGAACTGATGATAATGCATTGTATACAGTAAGTGCTATTTAAGTGCTTGCAAAATACATCATTTAATCATGTTAATGCACTCGGAACATATAAACCCTTCCTTTGAAAGACTGCCAACCAGTGGAGTTGCTAGAAATAAACACTTATTCCTTCATTTGGTATTAGATACTGCATTGTTAGTTCAGCAAAAGGTGGAATCCTTAGTATATGTCAGGATTAATGTTACCTGCTGGAGATAAGGAAAAGAAAAGTTGCTGCGCTCGAAGAGTCTATTCTGGTTGAAGAATTTGAAACATACATCTAAATAAATAATTAAAATACAATGTGACTGGTGCTATGAAATAGTGTTGGAAAAGCTATAAATTTCGACTTAAAAGAAGGCATCACAAAGGTGTTTCAGTAGGTCTTGAAGTTTTAATAGAAATATTTCTAGTGAAGACAGAGGAAAATACATCTTCATTAGTGCAAACAGAAAGGATTGATGAGACTGCTGTTGCTGTAGCTCTGCACTCAGGCTTTCTCATTTAGGCACAGGGTAGAGGAGCAGCCCAATGTGGGGCTTTCCCACTGTCAGGCAGAAAGGAAGAGCAAGGGGGTGAGCTGAACCATGCAATTACACTTACAGCTTCTGTTCAGGTGTGTCACATCTTCACTTTCTGTTAATCAAAGGAAGGCATGTAGTCAAGCCCCAAATCAATGAAGTAGGTAGGGTTCAATATACTGTGTTTCTCTCTCAAGAGTAGTGGAAGCCATGTGACAGTGAGCAGGGATTACAGTCTCCCTATGGAAGTAAAGGAGTGAATAACTGAACAGTAATATGAACGATCAGAGGCATTTAGGGAGTTGGGGGGGATTTGTTGTGCTTGGAGGGCAGACTATTAACTGTAGTGAAGGGGGAGTGATAAAACAAGAAGAATGAATGTTGCCAAATTGCAAAATATCTTGTATCTTGCTGAAACTTTTTGACTTTATCCATAATCAGAAATACATTTTTAGAAAAATGACCCTGGCTGAAATGTCGAAGAAGGCCTGGATAAGGAGAAAGTGGGGGTATAGACACTGGTTAGGACTGAGAGAGAATGGTAATGGAAGGAGCTTACAAATACATGCCGAGTGCCCGGAGACGGTAGAATTGCCAGACAGACCAGCTGTGGAATGTGAAGAGTAGGATTTGGAAAGAAAGAAATAGAGTTAGGAAGCTTCCAGCTTGGAAGGATAAGGAATGAGATTGAAATGAGCCAAGAAATATGGGGAAAAAATCAGTCATTATTAGTCAAGAAAAAGAGGTGGATTATTCTGTCAAGGTATAAGTTGAAGGGAGGCTTCAGAAAATGGGATTTGTGGGCTGATTTCACAGCAAAGCGAGTGAGTGGCTGTAGTGAAAGGGATTCCTGGCAAAGGGAAGAGGGTATAGCAATGTAGATGGTATTAAGCAGCATGTCGTGTTTAAGAATCTTAAGATACTTATCGCCACAAAAATGATAGTTAAAATCAAAGAAGGAAGTACTGAAATAGTCAAATACACTGTTTTAGTCTCCTGGTCCATTTGCTTTCTCAATTTTCCATCTCAATTTAATGCAAATTGAGAATGACACCAATGTAATACAAAGAACAAGGTATAAAAAGTCTTTACTAATTGGTTAAACTCAATAAGGTTAAAGGCCAACTAGAAATCAAGTTACAGTCATAAAATGAATTCTGAAAATGATAAATGATCAGGAGAAATATATAAATTTTAAACATCTATTTCTAGTTTTTGAACACAAATCTCTCCTGATATTGACTTTAGTTTTGCTTTTTGTTAAAATTACTCATTTAATTTTAGGAATGTAGAAATAGTCACAGAGAAATTGGCATCGATAATTAGTGCTGGGTCTCTGTATTAAGTTAGCCCTCGTGATTATGTGGATCATTTCATGTTCAATTTAGTTGGTATAACCAGAGTCAATATTAACACCATAAATATCATATACTATTCTTGTTTAATGATAACATAAGACAGAATAAAATTTTATAGAGGAAAATATTGTTATAATAGATTTTAAAAGGAGGCTGGCTGGCTAGTTTGGATGAAAAGCAGCAGGTCAGAAAGGTCCTACTGGGTTTTAAACAACCAAGTCAGATTCTCAGCTTAACATTTCCAGAAATTCAATTTGAAAAATTACTCAATTATTAACTTCTTGAAGTCTGACTCAGGTTTACTTATGAGCAGCAAAACTCATGAAACACTAAATTATAAACCATGATGTTCATTGATTCATTCATAAAATAATAAATGCTAGCTTCTAACATATGATACGTCTTTGCACTCAAAATTATATGGAAGAAAAGTTACATGGGGGAATACTGTATGCTTTGCATGAAAGTAAAATAAATAAAATGACTTTGAATTGCCATCAGACTAGAACCGGATAAGGTACCATAATGAGAATTTTATCTATGTACCCAATATTGACTGAATATTCCTGAGGCCCCTTCTGGATATAGTGACTCAGGAGTTCCAGGGGTTGGGGCAAGAATCTGATCACAGTGTCTCAGGTAATTCTTTTTGTGAAGTAAGTTTCAGAAACATTGGCATGATACATCAGCACTTGCTCCTTACTTCTCCTTTTCAAATATGATCTGTGCAGATTTCTGACTTCCCTTTCCAGGTTTTTAAGCTTAAAATTCTTGTGGATTAATAGCTTATTCCTGAGCTTATTCCTGAGAACACTTCTTAGGTGTTATGACTTAACTGAGAAACA